>NW_026571353.1:35538709-35653709 GCF_026225935.1 Boleophthalmus pectinirostris | reverse complement strand
CCACCTGTAACTGAATAAATGTGAGGCAGAGCTGTTTAAAGTCACACTGTGGAACATTCCAGGCAGAGAAATGACATAGTTACGCAGAACAGCTTGACCTCCGTGTTCTCGCTGGGAGGAGGAATCTCGTGGCCTTGTAAATTTCATTCTGATTCATTTCGTGCTTCTCTTCTTTTGCAGCGCCTCTTTCTCTCTCTCTCTTATCGCTGAACTACATTTCCCAGCAGCCCCTGTTTCCACACACACACACACACACACACACGAGTCTCTCTCTCTGACGTCAAACCCTCTTCTGTGTCACGGCGCCTCGTTAGGACATTCCTCCTCGTGTGGGACGCCCCGCTCTGTCTCCACGGCGACAGCTTCCAGATAAGAGCTATCTACTGTATATTCAGGGCATTAAAGGTGCACTGTGGAACTTTTCTGGTGAGTCTGCTTCTTGCTCGTATGTACTGCTTCCTTTGACAAATATTATGTCTTGACAAAATAAACCAAACCCCAGAAATGTAAATACTTGATCAACTGAAAAAAAAAACTTCTGGTTTAGTCCTAGTTTTATCTTAGTTTAGTCCTGGTTTAGTCCAAGTCAAGTCCTGGTTTTACCCTGGATTGTCCTCCTGATCTAGTCCTCATCTAGTCCTGGTTTCATCCTGGTTTAGTCCTCGTCTAGTTCTGGTCTAGTCCCAGTTTAATCCTAGTCTAGTCCTATAGTCTAGTCCTAGTCTAGTCCCGGTTTATTCCGAGTCTAGTCCTGGTTTAGTCTTGGTTTAATAATAGTTTAGTCGTAGTGTAGTCCTGGTTTAATCCTGGTTTAGTCCTGGTCTAGTCCCAGTCTATTCCTAGTCTGGTCCTGGTTTCATCCTGGTTCGTCCTCCTGATCTTGTCCTCATCTAGTTCTGGTTTAGTCTTGGTTTAGTCCTGGTCTAGTCCTGGTTTAGTCCTGGTTTAGTCCTGGTTTTGTCCCATTTTATTCCTAATCCAGTCCTATAATCTAGTAGTCCTAGTCTAGTCCTGTTTAGTCCTGGTAGTCTAGTCCTGGTTTTCCTGGTTTTAGTCCTGGTTCTAGTCCCTTTAGTCCTAGTCTAGTCCTATAGTCTAGTCTAGGTCTAGTCCTGGTTTAGTCCTGGTCCTGGTTTAGTCCTAGTTTAGTCCTAGTTTAGTCCTGGTTAGTCCTGGTTTAGTCCTGGTCTAGTCCTGGTTTAGTCCTGGTTTAGTCCTGGTCTAGTCCTGGTTTAGTCCTTTAGTCCTGGTCTAATCCTGGTTTAGTCTAGTAGTCCTGGTTTAGTCCTGGTTTAGTCCTGTCTAGTCCTGGTTAGTCCTGGTTTTGTCCTGGTTTTGTCCTGGTTTAGTCCTAGGTCCTGGTTAGTCCTAGTCTAGTCTAGTCCTGGTTTAGTCCTGGTTTTGTCCCATTTAGCCTAGTTAGTCCTATAGTCTGTAGTCTAGTCCTGGTTTAGTCCTGGTCTAGTCCTGGTTTAGTCCTGGTCTTTAGTCCTGGTCTAATCCTGGTTTAGTCCCTGGTCTAGTCCTGGTTTAGTCCTGGTCTAGTCCTGTTTAGTCCTTCTAGTCCTGGTTTAGTCCCGGTCTAGTCCTGGTTTAGTCCTGGTTTAGTCCTGTCCTTTAGTCCGGTCTAGTCCTGGTTTAGTCCCGGTCTAGTCCTGGTTTTCATCCTGGTTTAGTCCTGGTCTAGTCCCATTTTAGGCTTAGTGGTTTTAGTTCTAGTCCTGGTCTAGTCCTGGTCTAGTCCTGGTTTAGTCCCGGTCTAGTCCTGGTTTAGTCCTGGTCTAATCCTGAATTAGTCCTGGTCTAATCCTGGTTTAGTTACGGTCTAGTCCTGGTTTAGTCCCGGTCTAGTCCTGGTTTCATCCTGGTTTAGTCCTGGTCTAGTCCCATTTTAGGCTTAGTCTAGTTTTTATAGTCCTGGTCTAGTCCTGGTCTAGTCCTGGCTTAGTCCTGTTTTAATCCTGATTTACTCTCAGTTTAGTCTCCTTGTTGACGTGGTGAAATGTCAGACGTTCAGTTTTTGTCAGTGCACCGCCCAAACTCCACTGTCAAACACCGAGATGAAGCACTGCTCTGGGGGTGCAGGGCGGGTCTCGCAGGGTCTCGGCGGGTCCCGGTGGGTCCCGGTGGGTTTTGGGCGGGTTTTGGGCGGTTGGGTTTATGGGTGAGCGGGGAGAGGGAGGACTGTGTTTATACGGGCCGTTTCTGTGAGCTGGTGTTTGACAGAGCCTGGATAACTAATGAACTCTGTAGACTGGTTCGGTTTAAACTTTGAAACGTGAGATTATTTTAGTCTGTCTTTCTGTTCATCTCAGCTCAACATTTTGTCAGTTTCGTTTGGGGACGGAGGCGAGGCGCGGTCAGTACATAAACTCAAGTAACTTTTAACTCTAACTGTACTTTTTTGTAACTTTAAAATGATAAAATAGAGTAAATCTCAATAATTTGTTAATCGTGCATTGTGTATCTTTTCTAGTGGAGGGTCTGTAGATGTTATTTATGGAGTAATAAAGCTTTCAGAAATATCCGTGCGCATAGAATAGAAATCCGTGCGTATTTGGCTGTAAAATAAATATTCGTAAACTCTCAATGAGTCCAGTCGTACATAAAATATATTGTGTGTATTTTATCCATCGACAGTTTAGTGTTTGGTGTAAACTGGGACTTTTCAGCGTCCCGAGGAAGTTTTGGTCAGCCCACTTCAGTGACCCGTGTCTGCGGATTGATTCATGCGAGAAATGCAGCTGATATTTGCTAATTAGCCCTGGGATAACGTTACGTCTGATGTTCGACAACCACCTGTTGGGCAAGTTACTTTAAAACTGTAATGTTTTATTTATGACTTGTTAATGTCATTTCAAAATAATTTGTTACATTACAATATTACTGTGTTTAAAATGGAAAACATTACACGACTATTGCAGCACTTTTAAGTTACTCTCACCAAAATAACTGTAAAGATGCTGAAATTTGCACCGTATATGGACTGAACCAGGACTAAACCAGGTCTAAACCAGGACTAAACCAGGTCTAAACCAGGACTAAACCAGGTCTAAACCAGGACTAAACCAGGACTAAACCAGGACTAAACCAGGTCTAAACCAGGACTAAACCAGGACTAAACCAGATTGCACTTTGCAGACACCCTGCTCCACGGGCTCAGGGTTCTCTCAGGGCAGTCCTAGATTCCAAGTTCTAGTCCAAGATTAGTCCTGGTTTGGTTTAGTCCTGGTTTAGTCCTGGTTGAGCTCTGATTTAGTCCTAGTTTAGTCCTGATTTAGACCTGGTTTAGTCCGGGTTCAGTCCGGGTTCAGCTCTGATTCAGTTTTGGTTTAGTCTTGGTTTAGACCTGGTTCAGCTCTGGTTTAGTCCTAGTTTAGTCTTGGTTTAGTCCTGGTTCAGTCCTGGTTCAGCTCTGGTTTAGTCCTTGTTTATACCTGGTTTAGTCCTGGTTCAGTCCTCAGTTCAGTCCTGGTTTAGACCTAATTTAATCCTGGTTAAGTCCTGGTTCAGCTCTGGTTTAGTCCTGGTTTATACCTGGTTAGTCCTGGTTCAGCTCTGATTCAGTTTTGGTTTAGTCTTGGTTTAGACCTGGTTTAGTCCTGGTTCAGTCCTGGTTTAATCCTGGTTTAGCCTGGTTCAGTTCGGGTTCAGCTCTGATTCAGTATTGGTTTAGTCTTGGTTTAGACCTGGTTTAGACCTGGTTTAGTTCTGGTTTAGTCCTGGTTCAGCTCTGGTTTAGTTCTAGATTAGTCTTGGTTTAGTCCTGGTTTTAGTCCTGGTTTAGTCCTGGTTCAGTCCTCCTGGTTCTAATATTGTAATATTATAATGTAACAAGTCATAAATAACACATTACAGTTTTAAAGTAACTTGCCCAACAGTGTGAAAGAGTAATCGTAAATTTTAATTTCGTGATTGTAATTCTTGACGTCGTAAATTTTCAGTTCGTATTCTGATGGATAAAATACACACAATATATTTTCTGTACGACTGGACTCATTCGAGACTTTACAAATATTTATTTTATGCTCAACTACAGCCAAATACGCACAGATTTCTATTCTATGCACATGAATATTTCTGAAAGCTTTCTTACTCCATGGTTATTGCTTTGTCTGGAATGTTTCACAGTGTGGCATTAAACCTTTTTACCTTCACGGAGACCAAACTAGACCAAGTTACAGGTCAGATCTGCGGTCAGGCGACCCCGCTCACAGTCAGAATGCCTGTTTTTCTCTGTATTTTTGAGCTCGTAAACCTCCAATGACGTATCCATAGAAACAAACTGGACCTCCAAACAAAAAGTTACATAGTGCGTCTTTAATAGAACAGCTTGACATCTCTGTTGTCACTGAGCGTCTTGTCTTGTGTCGTCTTGTGGTGCTGTAAGTTTTGATTCATTTCGTGCTTCTCTTCTGTGTTTTTTTTTTTAGTTTTATTATTTAAAGGTGCATTGTGTTTTTATTTTTTTTTTTATTTTTTGTTCATTTGCATAATCACCATATTTTGTGCAAATTTGTATCTTAGTCTAATACTATTATTTACCACAGCACGCAGCGTTTTCAGAGTACAACTTCTGCCTCTCTCCGCCTCCGCTCCTCTTTCACTTTTTCTGTGGGTGAGTGTTGAAAAGAGAATCGTTTTTGGGGGGGGGGGTCTTTGGGGTCACTGTTGTTAATTGCGTGTTGACAGTGTTTCCCGTATCCTGCCGTCAGCCCGAGCGCCTGCGGGACTCCGAGGGACTCTGGGGGACTCCGGGGCACTCTGAGGGACTATGGGGGGACTGATGACTACGTGGGTCGATGGGGAGACTATAGATGGGACTATGTGGACTGTGAGGGACTATAGGGGGACTATAGGTACTCTGAGGGATACCGGGGACTCTGATGGACTATGGGGGACTCTAAGGGACCATGGGGACTGTGAGGGACTATAGGGGGACTATGGAGACTCTGAGGGACTATAGAGGGGACTATGGAGACTCTGAGGGACTATAGGGGGACTATGGGGACTCTGAGGAATACCGGGGGGACTAAAGACTATGTGGGACGATGGAGAGACTCTAGGGGGGACTGTGTGGACTCTAAAGGACTATGGGGACTCTGAGGGACTGTAGGGGGACTCTGAGAGACTATAGGGGGACTATAGGTACTCTGGGGGGGACTATGTGCACTCTGAGGGACTATGGGGGACTCTGAAGGAGTATGGGGACTCTGAGGGACTCTTTGGGGACTAAAGACCATGTGGGGCTAAGGGGACACGAAAGACTATGTGGGACTATGGGGAGACTATAGGGGGACTGTGTAGACTCTGAGGGACTATGTGGGACTGTGAGGGACTAGGGGAGGACTATGGGGGACTCTGAGGGACTATGGGGGACTCTGAAGGACTATGTGGACTCTGAGGGATACCGGAGACTCTAAGGGACTACAGGGGGGCTATGTGGACTCTGAGGGACTCTGGGGGGACTATGGGGACTCTGAGGGATACTGGGGACTCTGAGGGACTCTTTGGGGACTTCAGACCATGTGGGACTATGGGGAGACCATAAGGGGGAACTATGTGGACTCTGAGGGACTCTGAGGGACTATAGGGGGACTATGGGCATTCTAGGGGGACTATGGGGAACTCTGAGAGGACTATGAGGACTCTGAAGGATTATGGGGGACTATGTAGACTCTGAGGGACTATGTGAGAATTTGGGCACACTCTAGGGGATTATGTGTGGACTATGAGGGACTATGGTGGTCTAAGGGGGGACTATTGGGGACTCTGAGGGACAATGTGAGACTCTAGGGGACTTTCTGGGGACTATGTAGGACTAAGGTAGGTCTATGAGGGACTTTGGTGGTCTAAGGGGGAACTACGGGGGACTTTGGCAGGTTTGAAATGCCTGGGAACTATTAGAGAGCTGTGTAAATGGAGGCTCTTTCAGCTTGTTTGACTTTGGCGGATGTTTGGCGGTGACTGATGCCGTCCGGGCCAAAGCCTCTCTCAAAGATGGAGTCCACAGACCCGCTAATGGAGCCGATCCATCAGAGCATTGTTTGAAATGTCCCACAATGCTTTGCACTTGTTTTGACTGGGGACTGGTGGAGGTCTTGTTTTATGCTAAACTCTGAACTCTTAAAAATGATGTTTGCTCTTCAAAAATATGACTGGAATGTTGGAGTCACACTTGTTACTATTGCCAGCAGAGGGCGCAAGAACTCTCCAACACTGGGTCAGGGTTAAAGAGTGGAAACAATTTATTTTTTGTGTGGTACTGTATGTTCCACGGGACGGCATTATGCAATATTGTTAAAGAACGCAGGCAAAGCAATAACATCTCCATGATGTATCCTCCACTTGAAAAGTTACACAGTGCATCTTTAAAGGTCCGATATAGTCATGGTATAATGCTGTTTCCTCCTCAAAAACAGACTTGGAGTTGTTTTGTTTCGTTCACAAATGTCTGAATAATCCTGCATTATTAGTCTGTCTACATTTCCAAACCTCAAAATGCTCTACTCCACCTTGTGATGTCATGAAGGGGTAGTTTTCAAATTAACAACTGCCCTTTACGTTTTGCTCAAAAAAGATCTGCAGTTCTAGGGCTAAAATCCTTAAAATGATTGCAGAAAAGGTCTATCAAGTTTAATTAATATATACATCTAAATATCGATATATCGTATTGTTTAATGTAATGATACAGTATCGATATCATGGTCTGCTGTATCGATATATCACCAAGAGTATTTTTTGGTGTATTTTACTAAATTATTTTGTTACAGAGCTGCAGTTTTGTTGCCTGTTTAGTGTTTTGATTTTGTTTATTGTTTGTTCGTTTATTGTTCTGATGATTCAAAATGTTTGTGTTTCATATTCACTTTGCACAAGAAATGGTTTAACAAAGACTTTTACTATCATAACCATGATTTAGCCTTTATTTTTTATTGAACCGTATTGAATCGATTTGAAGTATATCATATCGAATTGCAAATGGCCATGTATCGAGATCTGTATCGTATCGGCAACTTCTTCATGATACCAGCTCTATTAATCATTGCATTTATATAGCGCCTTTCAAGACACACAAAGCACTTCACAGTCCATTGTTCATTCACTCCACACTTGGTGATGGTAAACTACTATTGTAGCCACAGCTGCCCTGGGGCAAGGCTGCCAATCTGCACCATCGGCCCCTCCAATCATCACCAACACTCAAGGCACACTCCACTTTCTTAAGACAAGTGTACACTGTGTGATTTTTGGCCCGTTTTGAGGCGATTTTTCACTCGTGCAATTGTTTTTGGGATCAAGCATGTGTTGTGCTTCGTGTCGTAAACATGGGGTCACAAGAACCGATAAATACCTCACGACCAGCTCCCGATCAGCAATCGTAGGTCACAAGAATATCAAACCTGAAACTTGAAATCCAGTCGTCTCTCGTGAGGGTTTCGCTTTGTTGAAGTCATTTGTATAGTGTGAGAACATGAATCAGGAGCTGTGAACTTTTAAACCCTGTGATTTGGTCGTACAGCTTGAGCTGGGGCTGAGTGAAACAATCGAAAATATTGCACAGTGTACGTCCGGCGTTACTACACAGCAAAAACTGGAGGGTTAAAATTTTAGGGTAAAATATTTCAGAGTTGTTTTTAACACCAAAAGTGTTATTTTAACTATTTGAAAGTTAAATGGGGGTTCGAGTTGGGTTATTTGCCAGAGTTGATGTGGTTGAGGTTAATTCAACTTCTCTTAGTGTTAATTCAACTTCAACTTCTCTTAGTGTTAATTCAACTTCTCTTAGTGTTAATTCAACTTCTCTTAGTGTTAATTTGGCTCCTCCCATTCACCATTTCAAACTCTTGTGAGAGTAGACCAGTTTAAACTTGTTTTGTACATAATTTAATCTTAAATGAACTAAAATAAAGTAAAAAATAAAATAAAACACCTCTGTGTGTTGTTTAGCTAAATCAGAATAACTCTACAAAGTGTTATTTGTTTACTCTCAAAATGTTAATATAACTCTGGATTTCGGGGGTTAAACAGGACAGGTCTAGAACAGATTGGACTCATATAAAAACTGAGAAAATGTTAAAATTGATTCTGTGAGAGTCAATTTTAACACTCCACTTTTTGCTGTGTAGGCAATGTAGGTGAAGTGTCTTGCCTAAGGCCAGAACAACAGTTTTTGCCATTGGCGCCCCCCTGTGGCACCTTATTTTCCTAACGGTCTCTCGTCCAAGGACTAACCAGACCCGGCCCTGCTGAGCCTCTGAGATCTCACGGGATCAGGCTTTGACAAACTGGTATGGCAAAAACACAGTGGAGCCCTCGCTGCATTAACACATGACATCAGTGTTTTCTGTTTGAAGAACTCAGCCTAAATACGTATGGTTTGTGTGTTAAACATGTAAGAATGAAACAAAACACAACTCCAGGACTGTTTGTGATGAAAACAACAGTTTAACATAAATCAGGAAATGAAAAAGTGTAATACGGGCCCTTTAAGGCACGGTCGGTGGGCAGGACAGCCGCTAAAAACTAATCTCCCAGCGCGCCACTGACCTTGGCCCATTCATCTAAACAAGCGGCCGTGTTTGGGCCCAGGGGCTTGGGTGAAAAAATGGAACAGCACTACAGTATTTATGGCAACAAAAGTGAAGAATAAGTTTCTCGCTTTAGATCTGGTTCTTCAATGTCCTCCATCTGAAAACATCGCCGCGAACTAGAATAAACATTTGGAGTAAACACAAAGGACTCACAATCAGCACGTCTGTCCGAGTGCCTCACACAGAACCTCCTCCAGCGCCTAAAAACACTTCATTATGTCAGTGCCCAGATCCAGTGTGCAGCTGTCCTCCGCTCCTCAGCCCTATCTCGCAATCAACGCCTCTTTACACTCCCAGGTACACACTGACACGCAGGGATACACACCACGACACCGGAACTCTTCCCAAGGTCGGACAAAAAGCCCCCCTGCGGAATACAAGCAGCCGATGAAAAGGGGAGTAGATAGAGGAGATACGCAGGGAGCAGCTGGTGTTTAAATCAAAGACGCCTTCAGTGAGGAATAAAGGGAGAGGTGTGAGAGAGAGGAGATACAGGGAGAGGCGATTGTGCTCACATAAAGTGCATCTTCGAAAAAAAAAAGTTACAAAAAAGACACGAAAAAAGAAGGAGTGAGAGAGGAGATACAGAAGCAGCGGCCGGTGTTCAAATCAAACGCCCCTTCAAACTAAATGTGCTTAAATTAAATGCATCTTTGGTCCAGTCCGAAGACGAGGTGAGAGTGGGAGAGAGAGGAGATACAGAGGGAGCGGGTAGTTTTCAAATTACACACATCTTTACTACACTAAAAAACGAGGCGTGAGAGCAGGAGACAGAGGAGATACTGTGTTCAAATTAAACACAACTTTAGCCCAGTCCAAAAAGAAACTGAATGCGTATGAGAAGGAAGACACAAAGAGCAGCTGGTTTTCCAATTGTGGAAAAAAAACATTTCCAACTAACCCTAAAATCAAAATTGATTCAAATGAAATAAATCGTGTTGATGTCGATGATAATCTAAACTGGAAAGAGCATGCTGACTGGGTGAGCAGAAAAAATGTATAAATCTCTTGGGATTATAAGAAAAGTTTGTACATTTTTGGACTCAAAATCTATACTTACGTTACACTCTAGTTTAATTTATCCCTCTCTATCATATTGTAATAGTCTGGGCAAGTACTTTCTCAACTACTCTGAACATTATTTACTGGTGCAAAAAATGTTTTGTTCAAATCGCAACTCATTTCTGCCACTAACATCGTCTGCTCATTTATTCATCAGACTTAACATTCTTAATATTTATGAGATTAATTTTTATCAGGCGGATCAGTGCAGTGTTGGCAGTGATGTGGTCACTGTATCGAGTAGTTGTGGTGAAAAGGGAGCTGAGCCGAAAGGCAAAGCTCTCGATTTACTGTCAATCTTCGTTCCTACTCTCACCTATGGTCATGAGCTCTGGGTAATGACCAAAAGGACAAGCTCACAGATACAAATGTTCAAAATGAATTTCCTCCGCAGGGTGGCTGGGCGCTCCTTTAGAGACAGGGTGAGGAGCTCAGTCACACGGGAGGAGCTCGGAGTAGAGCCGCTGCTCCTCCATGTCGAGAAGAGCAGCTGAGGCTCGGGCATCTGTTCCGGATGCCTCCTAGACGTCTCCCTCGGGAGGTGTTCCAGGCATGTCCCACCGGAAGGAGGCCCCGGGGAAGACCCAGGACACGCTAGAGGGACTATGTCTCTGGGCTGGCCTGGGAACGCCTTGGGGTCTCAGAGGAGGAGCTGGAGGAAGTGTCCAGGGTAAGAAAGTCTGGGAGTCCCTGCTTAGACTGATGCCCCCATGACCCGGCCCCGGATAAGCAGAAGAAAATGGACGGATGGATATTTATCAGACTTGTATTTTTATGTATAAAATTCTTTATAATTCAAGTACGATCCCCAAACATTTCACATTTTACTTTCACATAGATTCACCGATATAAAACTCATCAAAATTTAAATATTCATGTTCCAAAATGTGTCACATCAAGAGCTCAGTTTTGCCTACGATACAGAGGCTGAGTGGAGCCAGTTTTCACATCTGGTTTGTGATGGAAAATTAGAAACATCATCTAGAGTTTGAGGAAATGTTTGATATTTCATGATAATGTTTGATCATTCAATTGTGGATGTTTCATTGCATTTTAATCCATGTTTGAATCAGATTAATTTAATCCAATGTGTTTAAATGTAATTGTATTAGTATTATTATTTATTTATTTATTTATTTATTTTATTAATACACAGCTATAATGTTAAATTTTTTATGTATTCATAAGGTGGAGGAGGCTGTAATATATGCCTCTTCTGGTACCTTCTTTTTTTATCTAGTGTGTTTTTTTATTGTTATGTTAAATAAACAAACTAATAAATAAATAAATAAATAAATAAATAACCAATCAATCCTTTAGTCCAGTCCAAACAGGAGGTGAGAGCAGGAGAGAAAAGAGACAAAGAAGGAGCTGATGGTGTTCAAATCAAACACACCTTCAGTCCTGTCCAAAGGGGAAGTGAAAGTGGGCGAGAGAGGAAATACCGGGAGCAGCTGGTGTTCCAATCAAACGCACCTTCAGTACAGTAGGTGAAACAGAGGAGATAGAGGGAGCAGCTGGTGTTCCAATCAAACGCACCTTCAGTACAGTAGGTGAAACAGAGGAGATAGAGGGAGCAGCTGGTGTTCAAATCAAATGCGACTTTACAGTACAAGGACATCTGCAGAACACGTCAACACAAGCACCAGCCTACACACGAGGCCTGAGATCAACTGTCTGTGGGAATGCTGGGATAATCACATCTCAAAACTTATGAAAGCCGGATACTGATTAAAAAAAACAAATCTTTAAATTTTGGAATTATCTAAAAAACAATAATCACGTTATAGTTTTGCAATTCAACAAAAATGTCCTAAGGTATGTTGTGGTTGAGGTTCAAGTATCGCGCAAAAAGAGAGTGGGCTTTTTTTCCACATCCACAGCATTTTTTAAAGCCTTTTAAAGTCTTTTGTTTGCCAAACTGACTAAAGCATGTTTTTTCATTATGGCTGTGTTTACTGAACTCAAAAAACAGACCGTGTGTCCTTATGTGTTCTTGCATCTCCGCAAACCTGATTTGACCGAAATGAAGGCCTCATCCTGCTTGTGTCCATGGAAATGTTGTTCCTTTGGCTATAAGAAATGTTCTCATGTATGTTTTTAACTTTCTCTTTCTCCTTTTACTTTAAAGAGCTCGTATTGCGCTTTTTTCTGATCTCTGTTATGACATTTTCTCATCAAACACATTCCTGGAGTTGTGGTTTTTTTCATCCACACATGTTTAACACACAAATCCTGCATATTTAGAATGAGTTCTTCTTTGTTCCACCTTGTGATGTCATGTGAAAATACATAAAATGCTCCACTGTGTTTTTAAACTCCACACACCTTCACTAGAATCAGTTGGATACAGGGTTCTCTTTCACTGACAAAATTTCAAAATTTTTCCATGACTTTTTCATGACCTAAAGTGAATTTCCCATGACTTTACGGCACCTACATGTGTAGATGATCAGACTTTTAGAGCTAAATATGAAATGTTAACTTTTTCCACTCACCTTATGGTTTGGTTTTATAGGTTTTTAACAACCAAAATACTGTCAGTGCATTTATTGTCGTCTCTTTTAAACGAAAGGCGCAGACGTTCAGAAATAATCATAATAGTCTAATGAGAACTTAACAGAAAGGTGTAGTTGTGTGAAAGAGATACTAAAATTCACAGACTTTTACATAACTTTCATTGAATTTACAAAATTCTCATATTTTCAATTTCCACGACTTTTCCAGAATTTCCATGACTGTGGGAACCCTGATGATAATTTCAACTGTGGAATTGCCAATCTCTTCTAAACAAAAGATAAACTGAGCTGTTAACTACCGTTTCTTGACATCACATGGTGGAATAGAGCATTTTGAGCGTTGGAGATATGGACAGATGAATAATGCAGAATTATTCAAACGTGTGAATGAAACAAAACACAACTCCAGGTCTGTTTTTTGAGGAGGAGGATGGATGATGTCCTCCTCCCTGCTCCTTCTGAAGGCTCTTCTTCCTCTGTAGATACAAACAGGACCTTGACTGCAGCTGTTTTCACTGCAGACAGATGTACGCGTCACTCTGGAATCTCAGGGCTACGACGCACACTACAGATACTGCAAGAAAGAGCCTGTATTACTCTATGTTCTGATCAATGCTATAATGCTGTTTCCTTATCACAAATATACCTCTGAGTTCTCCTCTCAAACAGAAAGCTCTACTCAAGTAAAAGTAGTTTAAAGGTGAACGGTGTAACTTTTCAGTTGGAAGTCAGTCACCTTCTTGTTTGGATCTGTCATTGCTCATCTTAGAATGTTCGAAAGTATGATATTAAACAGCTCTACTTTACATTTATTCAATTACAGGTGGTTTTATTTGTTTAAAATACCTACATTTTGACTGTGAGCATTGTCGCCTCTCCACAGATCTGACCTGCAACTTGGTCTGGTTTGGTCTCCATGAAGATAGAAAGGTTTAATATCATACTGTGAAACCAGACAAAGCCAAAACATCTCCATGAAAACAGCATTTCATGGACCCTCCAGCAGAAAAGTTACACAATGCGCCTTTAAAGTTTGGACGTAGCAACTGATAATAATTTAAAGTTAATATAATTTTAATAAAAACTTTAAATAACGTACAAAATCTGGGTAGACACAACATATAGACTTACTCACAGTGGGAAGAGAAACCACAGCTTTTACTCAAGTTAGAGTACTGTTACTTCAATAAAAAAACATTACTCAAATAGGAGTAAAAGTATGGTGTCCGAAAACTATTCCAAGAAGTAAAATTCCTTAAAAAACGTAAATGTACCATCTGCTTATCTCTGGTTTCTTGTATTACTTCATCAGATCATATTTCAATCTCTCAAATGATAAGACTCTTGGATGTGTTTAAAATGTAACCTGAATCACCACCTCGCAGCATTAGGATTCGTTCGTTCAAAGGTAGGCGGGTACTTTTTTAATTTAACCAATCGATGTTATTTTGTTGTGACGTATATAATGCGCCAAATCCTGTAGGAAGAAGAGCACGTCTTTCCCCTTGATAAAATTCACCAAAAATTCTCTGTTTCGGCTTTAAATCCTCGATCTCGGGATTAGTCCCCAACTCACAATGTCTGTCTTCGTCTACATCCATCTCGAACGCTTTGTACCACAAAAGGGACTGTGGGTTTTTTCGGAAGGTTCAATGCGAGTCCTAAAAAGAAGCACAGGAGATGGAGAATCCGAGAGAACAGGCCACTTTATTTCAGCATTTCCATTGAGAGAGATTCAAGTTGATTACCAAGTACAACTGCCACCCCGGAACGACGTCTCTGACCAACTCAAAATCAGGGGTAGCTTTATACTACATCTTGACAAAACATTAACTTGTTGATTTAGCATATACAGCAAGAAAATGAACAATACTGCTGACCCAGTGCACCTTATCATGGGTGGGAACATGCCACGGGGTCCACATATGTCAGTTTTTCTGCTTCGTGGCACTCAAAGTCCAGAAAAACATGTTCTTTATGGCACTCAAAGTACAGAAAAAACATGTTATATAGACCTATAGATAGTCATACGTGTTTTCCACCCTGTTGTCATTCCAAAGTCCATAATATTGGGTGAATTAGCCTGACCACCACATAATATTTCCCACAGGACCCAGACAGGCGCTTGAGTTTGACGTCATGGCTTCACAGCTCGTCACTGATTGGACAGTGCACAGTCTACAACTTCAGGTTTTCATGGAAACTGTCTAGTGTATTCAGATTTCTGACCTAGTCGCTGGAGAGAAATTAAATTGAATGTTGTTAGAAGGTGGTCAAAGTGTCTTACCTAAGGGTCCAACAAAAATACACACAGGTTCAGGGTCACCAGCCTTCAACATCGGTAGAAATGTGCTCAAGTCTTTCTTTTTTGTAGTTATTTGAGTCTATGATACCAACATTTCAAACAAAGGAATACTCGATACTCCATACTGATTCTGATACAGCAGTGATAATTAAAAAAACACTCTTAATTTAGACAATAGGACATAATTTTCAACATTAAATCGTTGTCCTTTCTTTTAAATTCCCATGTGGTCTTTCGATATTAGTTTCGGTATCGATTTGAATCAGGTTTTGGATCCTATTTGAGTCCGAGAAAAACAAAACACCTCTATGACGACTGCCACATATGTCGTAATAAACTCCACTGTCAGATATTTTTAACCCCGCTGTAGGTTCTATTCCCGTGCTGTCAGGTGATGCATTGTTCCACGGCGGTGCATCTGAGCTAAAATCAGGCCTATGTAAACCGGTCAACAATGGACCCACTGAGCCAAGTGAAACGAAAATAAACCGAAACCGCCGCTTTACACAGTCCACACAAAAGGAGCTATGGTCAGAACAATGTCACATGTACAGTCACAGTCACAGTTACAGTCACAGTTTTCGGTCGTGAAAAGGTTCTCAACACGTGGTAGGGTCGTCAAAAGAATGGAAAATCTGATACTAATTGATGCTGAAACTAGAAACGAAACTGATACTAAAGAAGCTGCATTCACAGGACAGAAATGAAGCTTTAGAATGATCTTGAGCTGTATCAGAACAAGTATGAAAGCACGTAGACCCATGGACCACTGAGGGATTACAAAAATAGTAGTAATAGTAGTCGTAGTAGCAGTCGTATTAGAGGTAGAAGTAGCAAAAATAGTAGTAGTAAACGCCAGAAGAGATGGGGATTTGCAATTCGTGACCTGGACTTCAGTCAGACTTGAGTCACTATTTTTAGGACTTGAGACTTGACTTGATAAAATGGACAAAGACTCGGGACTCGACTCAGACTTGAAGGTCAGTGATTTGGGACTTGACTCGGACTTGAGCCCTGTGACTTGAGAAGACTTGATGCTTAGACTAGTTGACAAATTAACTGTTATTAAGCGCTCTTAAATCTTAACCCTTTCTTTTCTGACTCTAATAATTGGCACTCTTGTCAAGATTTAATATTTAAAAAGGAAATTTTAGCAACTACAACTCATATATAAATATACCATGACTTTTTAAGTACAATTTAGTTTAAAAATCATATAAATAGCAAAAATCTAAACTATATTTGGTATTTTGGTTTAAAGACTTGAAACTTGACTTGACTTGACTTGACAAACTTGCTTGTCTTTGACTTGGACTTGACTTTGACTTGGACTTTGTGACAGACAAATTAACTTACTTGATTGAAGTTGATTTTTAAATGTTTTTATCATTGTGGTATCGGAATCGTTATTAGGTATCGAGTCTATTCCTTAGTATTGAAATCGAGTTTCAGTATCGTGACATTAGCGGATAGGACAGGGGTGGGCAATTTTTAATTTTTTTTTTTCTATGGGGTCACATGAGAAACAGAAAATACTGTGTAGGGCCAAAATGCTTATCTCAGTTCTCAATTCTATATAATATTAATTGTATTTCTTTATAAACATCAGTAAATATCATTGTTTTGACGAGCTGGTCAAACTGGTAAGTGTTTATGTTCTGACTAAGCAATGAAAAAGTGAGGCTGCCTTACAACAAATCTCATAAACAAAAAAAAACACCTCTAAAATAAAAGCAAAGCAGCTTTAGTTCATGCATGAGGTGAAATTCTAAAATATGTTTATTTTGTAATTCCAAATGATCTTAAACAGGCCGATCAGAGTCAAACAAGGATCCGTATGTGTCCCAGGACCTGGACAATGCCCAGGTCTGGTCTTGGCCCTTGTCAGTAGAGAGATTGTACGTGATTTTCAGCTGTTATCTGCCTTCTGTGCGTTGGGTCATGGGACGTTCAGATTCTGTCTTCCACTATCAGCTCTTCAATGTCAAATATTAGTGATAAAACAAGAGTTAGCATTATGACTTGGCACGACTGATTAAATTATTCGCAAAACTACCATCCACATTAAAGTGCTCATATTACACTACTTTCTGATCTACTTCATAATGTTGTTTCCTCATTGCAAACAGACCTGGAGTTGTGTTTTGATTGATTTATTTCAGTTACAGATATATTCTGACATTATTCCACAGACAGTTTCTTTTTTATAAACATGGCCGTACCTCTGAATTCATATTATCTGTTTTGGATTATGAACATATTCTGCAGCAATTTTGTCAAGAGATTGTCGTTGTTGTTGTTGTTCTTCTTCTTCTAAATCATACAATTTCAGAGTTTGAAGGTTTATAAACCTTGTGACATCATTTGGTAATACAGAAAGTGCTCCACTGTGTTTTTAAACTCCATACACCATCACTAGAACAATTTGGGTCACTGCCAGCCTTGAAATTGCCAATCTAAAGGTAAAATGCAGCTGTTAACTTGAAAACTACTCCTTCATGACATCACAGGGTGGAACTGAGCATTTTGAGCTTTGGAGATGTAGACAGACTGATAATAAAGAGTTACTCAAACATGTGTGAATGAGACAAAACACCATTCCAGGTCTGTTTCTGATGCTTAAAGATCATCACAAGAGTCAATTTTGTGTAATGCAAGACCTTTTTGGTTGGGGGTCCGTCACCTGCTTGTTTCTATGGATATGTCATTGCTCTGTCTGGAATGTTCCATAGTATGACATTAAACGGCTCGTACATTGCAGGTTTTTTAGCTTAAAATTACCTAGAAAAACAAGGAGGGTCGGTCTGCAGCATGGAGACTCCAGACGTGCAACAGAAACTTCCTAATGGGCATTCCTGTAGTGTGTAATCAACCAATCTGAAAGAGTTTCGCACTCTTCTGCTTTTTCGCTTCTTCTTGGCAAAAACCTATACCGTCTATGGCCGAAGCAAAGCGGCAACACGTGGGTTTCACAAGAGGTTGGTATGAGTCTTGGCGTTAGCTACTGATAGGCCACATAGCCATGCTATTGTTACCAAACTTGTTAACTTGGTTGCTTTCATTGTCAGCGTACAAACCGGAGAGGGTCTGATCACATTCTAACATAATTCTGCTTATGTACATTTAACATGACGCTGGAATTGCTCAAACTGTCCAAATAAATGATACATACGGACATAAACTCTTATGAAACAAACATGTTGTCGCTTTGTCGCTTTTCATGTTTTTACTGCTCGATTCAATTATAAACATATTATTAGTTTGTACATCTCCGAAGATCAAAATGCTCTGTCTATGGCACAGGTGTCAAACATGCGGCCCGGGGGCCAGATCCGGCCCTCCAAGACCTTTAATTTGGCCCTTGGCTGATTTTCTACTAAAATATTTAAATTCTATTTTTTATTAAAATACTGTTAATTTTCTGTAGTGTTTATCACAGCAGCGTCTCCAGCGTCTCTGTACGTGGCCCCTCCCACCAGAGCAGCACAAATGAAGACTTGTCTCTTTCCAAACGCTCTTAAAGGACGATCGTTTTGACTGTTGACTGTGACACCCTCATCAGAAAAATGTTCCAAAATGAGAAAAGTGGAGCAGAGTGCAGGATTTTCCAAGAAAAATTTACTTATTCCTATTTATACAAGTTAATGTTAGACAAGTTCATGTTAAAACATTGTGTTGAAATTGTATTTTTCTTAAAGTTTCAGGTTGTTCATAATATTATAATATTTTGTAAAAGAAACAGTTCTTCAATTAAAAAAGATTTCTGTAATACATTTGTGTTTCTCTGCACAAATATTTGAACTTATTGTTATTTTTGGGGTTTATATGACATGAATTTTCTGATCCGGCCCCTTTGGAATCAAAGTCGGTTGGATACGGCCCCTAGACCAAAATGAGTTTGACACCCCTGGTCTATGGGTTCAATGCTAACGTCAATGTACAACTCTTACTTTGACATATATGTTAGACCGGATGTTGACAGTTCCTTGTGGAAGGAGAAAAGGAAAACGGGGGGCGTTGCCGTTTGGGGAAGAAACACCCATTTATGTTCCATTTTGCAGACTCATGATATTGAGAAAAACAGGCATTCTGACTATGAGCAGGTCGCCTCTCCACAGATCTGACCTGTAACTTGGTGTGGTTTGGTCTCCATGAAGATAGAAAGGGTTAATACCATACCGTGAAACATTGTAGACAAAACAATAACATCTTCACGGAAAAGAAAAGCATTTGACAGACCTTCCACCAGAAAAGTTACACAATGCACCTTTGAGCGAGACATAATATAGACTTTCTAGTGTCGATTCTGCGCTGGAATAACATTAGCTTTAGTTTGAGTTTCTTGTACAGTAGCCTGAGAGGGCCATAACACATTTTCACATGTCCTCGGTGTAGACCACATGCTCCTGTTGTTTACACGAGTCTGGTGGAGCGCTGCAGATGTGCTAAACCCCGGTCTCCATTTCTCCGTCCTGTTTATTTCTATAGGGCCTTGTATATTTGAAGGAACTATTTCTCATCTGGCAGGACGTGAGGAGGCCAGAGGAGATGTTCTGAGCAGCTGTTCTGTCTCCTGGCGTTTATTTAAAATAGAACAACGTTTGGATTATCATATCTACTTCTTTTTAACCCAGGCTTTCAGTGAAGGCCTGTTTATTCTTCTAACGTGCTTGTGGACAGATAGATGAGAGATAGATGTAATTACAGTAGACCTAAGTATTACCTCGGAAAATATGTGGTGGAAATGATGTAAACAGGACTAGACCGGGATCTTATTTGGACTAAACAAAGTCTAAAGGCTCAAAATAAGACTTAAGACCAGTTCTGGACTAGGACTAAACTAGGTCTACTGTAGAACATAAAGGTGCACTGTGAAACTTTTCTGATGAGGGGTCCACCATCGGTTTGTCTCCATGGAGATGTTGTTGTTTCGCTTGTAATTTTCCACAGTTTTCCATGGTATGTAACTAATCTATATTCCATTTCTTACATTACAGGATGTTTGTCTCCATGGTGTTAATCTAATTTAAGGCCAATGTGGAATATTTCAGGCCATGAAAGGATGCATGTTTTTCTATGGTTTTCACAAACAAACAAAAAACATACTATATATATATATATATATATATATATATATATATATATATATATATATATATATATATATATATATATATTAGCTAAAAAATAGAGAATAGATAAAGAAAATAAATAAGATATAAATAATAAATAGAATAATAAAATATAATAGAATAATAAATAATAACATAAACATTATTAAATGATAATAGAAATAATAATAGAATAATAAAATAAAATTAAATAAAAAGAATAAATACAAAGTTTCATACTGTTTTCTTTAACTAAACTAGCATTTACTTATACTGAACGAGAACGAAAACAGAATTACATAAGGTCAAAGTTTGTCACAATGACACAACAACCACTATATTCCTTTCGGTTCTCTTTTCAACATAAAGTACTTTTATTTATATTACCAAATTTACACATTTTATATCTGTGTAATCCCTGAGTGGTCCAGGTAGGTTCCATCGTGATTTTATTCAGTAAAAGTTAATTTCTGTCCTGTGAATGTGATTTCTTTAGTATCAATGAGTATCTAGTTTCAATACTCTGATAAGCAAAAAGCATGCTTTTATTTTAGTCTATTTTTGGCTAAAAATATACATACTGTGGCTTTATTTGGAACTAAACTAACGTTGCACTGAACGAGATAAAAACAGGATTATGTAATGGCAAAGTTTGTCTCTTATTACTGTTAATACCCCAAGAAGGCCAAGTACAACTACTACTGATACCAGCACCAGTGTTTGTCACAGTTCTGAAATTTCAGACTTGATTTCGATCCTAAGAAATACACTTGATACTCAATACACGCAATTATACTAAAAACACTTTCTTTTTTCTTTAAATAACAGTACTTTCTTTTATATTACAATTTTTACTGTTTTATATCTGTGTAATCTCTCAGTTGTCCGAGTAGGTTCCTTGGTGCTTTTATTCAGGAACGGTTCATTTCTGTCCTGTGAATGTGATTTCTTTAGTATCAGTACTTGCTCAAATGAGTATCTAGTTTTGATACTCTGACAAGCAAAAACATGCTTTTATTTTAGTCTATTTTTGGCTAAAAATATACATACTGTGGCTTTATTTGGGACTAAACTAGCATCAATTTATACAGTCCCTGACAAAAGTTTTGTCGCTTATCCATTTTGTAGAAACAAAAGCTTATAACTTGACTTTAAATTAATCGATTGGTTTTAGAAATGTCTCATATGAAAGCTAAAACCCTCCCAAATTATGCTCAATATACTAAAAAAAAATTGCTTCACTGAAAAAAGATTGATCATTTAATGAACACAGAAAGGTCAGATTTTGGCAAGACAAAAGTTTTGTGGCCTTGTCATATGATGCACCCAATCCTAGATTACAGCCTCACCTGTGATCAGTTACTGATCAATCAATTAGTGGGTGTGTATAAAAAGAACCTCAGCACACCAGACCTTCACATCAACTGCAACTTGACCTCTGACAACATGCCTAAGATCCACCCTGAGACCAAAGTGTTAATTATCAAGAGGCTGAAGACCAGATCCACTGCTGAGGTGGTGACACCTTCAATGTGTCTCAGCGTCAAGTACAAAGAATAAGAAAAAGATCTGAAATGACTGGAGATGTTTTTGACAAGCCCAGGTCCGGCAGACGCCGCAAGACAACTGCTCGGGAGGACCGTTTGTTGATTAAAAAATCCAAGGCCCCTTTTCCACTGCAGCAGACTCCACCAGGCCTGGTCACCTCAAGTCCCTGTGTCAACCACAACAGTTTGTAGAATTCTGTCTCGAAATGGCCTCCATGGTTGAATCAGTGCACAGAAACCAGCACTAAACAAAAGGCAATTAAAAAAACTGTGTGGCATTTGCTAAGGCCCACAGCCTGATAAAAGGATGGACACTGGAAAAGTGGCAGAAGGTGGATTTCTCAGATGAATCCTCAGTTGAATTACATCACAGCCGCCGCAAATATTGCAGGAGACCTACTGGAGCCGCATGGATCCAAGATTCACCCAGAAAACAGTTAAGTTTGGTGGAGGAAAAATCCTGGTCTGTGGTTCCATCCAGTATGGGGGGGTGCGAGACATTTGCAGGGTGGAAGACAAATATCAATAACCTAAAATATCAAGACATATTAGCTCCTCTTACATTCCCAACCATAAAAGGGGTCAAATTTTGCAGCAGGATGGTGCTCCATCGCATACTTCTATCTCTACATCAAAGTTTCTCAAGGCGAAGAAGATCAAGGTGGTCCAGGACTGGCCAGCCCAGTCACCAGACATGAACATCATTGAGCATGTCTGGGGTAGAATGAAAGAGGAAGCATGGAAGGCAAAACCAAAGACTCTTGATGAACTCTGGGAGGCATGTAAGACGCTTTCTTTGCTATTCCTGATGACTTCATCAACAAATTGTATGAATCATTGTCGAACCGCATGGATGCTTCCTTCAAGCTCATGGAGTCATACAAGATATTAAATCTGGATCTCACAGCACCACTACTTCATTCACTGACGTTATGCAACATATTTTTGTATTTGAAGTAAATTATTTGTTCAATTTTCTGTAGGCGACAAAACTTTTGTCTTGCCAAAATCTGACCTTTCTGTGTTCATTAAATGATCACTCTTTTTTCAGTGAAGCAATTTTTTTTTAGTATATTGAGCATAATTTGGGAGGGTTTTAGCTTTCATATGAGACATTTCTAAAACCAATCGATTAATTTAAAGTCAAGTTATAAGCTTTTGTTTCTACAAAATGGATAAGCGACAAGACTTTTGTCAGGGAATGTACTGAATGAGAACAAAAACAGGATTACGTAAGGTCAAAGTTTGATTTGGACCATAAGGAATAGACTTGATACTCAATACACACAATGATACTAACAAACACTCTTTTCAACATAATATAACAGTACTTTCTTTAATATTATTTTTACCGTTTTATATCTGTGTTATTCAGGAAAGGTTCATTTCTGTCCCGTGAATGTGATTTCTTTAGTATCGATACTTGCTCAAATGTTTTAGTATCGATTTGTATCTGTTTTTCGACCCCACTAGCAGAGACTAACATATAAAAAGGCGCAGCATTCAATCCCGTGCCAATGTTTTGCAACCTTATCCGCAGTGTATACAGTAGGAGCCTGTGCCTAAGTGTTACTAGTGGCCCTCTTCCAATATTATGACCGAATGGACCACATAGGCACCCGTACTCTCACATACGGAGAGAAACGTCGCGCTAAAAGCAGGTGTGAACAGAGGAGCTCGGGTTTACGATCAGATACGGAGTGAAAAACGTCGGAACGAACTGTCGGATTGCGGCAGATGCTCGTTCTAGTGTGTGGCTCGTTCTTCATAAGCGACAGCGGCGTTTCAGTGTGAGCGTCACGTGTGTTTATTTCCACTGTTCTGCTCTGCGCTGGCTCCGTCATCTCACGGGCTCAAATCTCACTTAGGGCATGTTTAGATGGACAGCTTCTGGAGGGTCCGGTGTACAAAAGTGACATTTAGGGCAAAGCGCATACCGTATTCTCTGTATTCACCAGGGCTCGCGTGCACAGAGGACTACGCTATGAATTTAAGGCATTTTAAAGATATTTTTTTTAACTTCTGTGAGGTATTAACTGCAAACACACAACACATTTAGATCACTGTGTTACGTTTTATTGATTTGGAAATATATATTTGACAAAAACGGTGTATTAACATGTTTTAGATTTCAGTTTGGTTTCTGACGCTTTGAGCCGCCCCATCCTCCTTTTTTGCTCCCTATGCTAAGTTACTCCACCTTCAGAGCCCTATCACAACACCTCAGCGTGCATCCTGCTAAGGAAACTACAGTATCATGTTTTTGTATAGTTATGGAGAGTTGTCATGGGTGCATAGGTGACGTACGATTGTGGGCGGAGCCTCGTAGTGCAGAATCTTACAGCTAAGCGTATGTAAAGTTTGAAATATTCAAATATGCAAGGGGACTGTATTATAATGTGGCAGAAAGCAAAAAAAGAAAAACAAAACAAAAGAAATCAAATGTACATAATCTTGTCTACGTTGCTTGTGAGGTAACCGCTTGTTCTTGTTCGCAGTGTTACACATAGTGGCGTTAAACTTAAGTTGAATTTATTACGTAGCAGGTGTTTTTAAATTGACAACAAAATTGAATTGAAAAACATGCATTCATACAGGGACTGGGCTCGCCTCTCCACAGATCTGACCTCTAAATATGATTTGATACCGCATTCTATTAAATGTCCATAGTCGATAAAGCTGAGTCAGTTCACCTGACATCTGTTGTAAAAGCATTGTAACATTTGGGGAAAATAGGGATGCATGAGAAAGTTTAATGTAACATTGCTAATTCCTGCTAATAAATTGAGTCTGTTAGCTAACCTTAGCTGTCGGCGACTCAGTTATGGCAGTTTGACTGTTACATCTTCAGAAAAAAAAACTTGTGTCTACTGACAAATGATGTGAAAGAAAGTTTAAATGTCACTACAAACTTTTTAAAAGACAGTTTCTCTACACAGACACAACTTAACTTATCAAAATGACGAAAAGACAATTCTCCCCGTTTACTGTGAGTGTTGACATTTTCACTGTGACGTAAATTAAATCAGTCTGCACTGAACAAGCCCGAGTTTGTGTTTCAGAAACCTGATTTGATTTCCATTCCATTGCACTTTCTTGAGATGGAGGTCAGTTTTTCCCGAGTCCCAAGCTCAACAGAATGCAGCATTAGTTCAATACTACGGAACATTCCAAACAAAGCAATAACATCTCAGACAAGCAGGTGGCGGACTCTCCTGTAGAAAAGTTACACAGTGTTTTAGAGTCAGTGCTCCTTCATCGACGTGACGCCGTGTGACCTGAAATACCCCACACAAGTGAACATTTCAGTTCATCCAGTGTCTCTTCCATGTGTTAGCGTAGCATTAGCTCTGTTTGACTGTTAGCGTAGCATTAGCGGTGAGCACATATTGACTGTTATCTGTGTGCACTGGACTGTCTCCTGCACAAACACACTCCTCTGTCCCAGAGCCATTACACGGTCATTACAAACACTGTGTGTGTCTCATCAACAGACACACTGTTTAATCACAGCCTGTGGACTCAGACGGGTCATCAGTGCGTTTTGGCTAATGCTAACGAAAGCTATGAATGTAACTGCAGTTCTATGAATCCCAGATGACGGTCAGTGGTGGAGTCACTAAACGTTCATTATAGAGCTTGTGTTGTGCTATAGTTACAATCTGACACCTGTGGATTATTATGTTATCATTTGGACATTTTAAATCACAATATTCATCTAAAATGACTTAATAAAAGAAACAAGTCCGTTGATTTCTGTGTTAGAAAATTGTGATGCCCAATGGGGGCTGACGTCGCCGTAAACGTCATTACAGCAAAAAGATGTTATCTTTATGTTATGTTTTACCACAGACTTTTTTGCGTCCTGTCCTGGGTGTCCGTTTTTTTTTTTTTTTTTTTTTCATAAAGTGATGCAAATGTCCAGGTTTTCATGATCTTTCATTGGGCCATTAAATTGAGCGGCTCTCGTAGCTCTGTGCACTCAGACGGAGCGAGCAGACACAAACAGTCGGTCAGTCTGTCTGCAACATGCCAAAGCACAAATGTGCATTTAACAATGACTTGTACAAGAAATTCTCCGCTTTCCATCCAGGTCAGGACAAGTGTGAGGCCATGTGCACAGGTTGCGAGGTGAGTGTAGCTCCATGTCGAGGCCCCACCTCTCACCCCTGGTAAGGTGTCCGGGTTTTCACAAACGGAAGTATGGTCACCCGAGGTTATCTCCTATGGATTGCAGATCACACTTTTTTTTTTCATTTGTACCAAAATGACTATGCAGCGCTGCAGAATCCTGTGGGTATCACAGATTAAGAAAATAAAACTGGAGATCAAAGTAAATACAGAGCAGTGGGCGTATGCCTCGGTACAGGTGAAAACGGAGGTTGATCGGCAATATGGTGTCTTGAAAATAAGCGATTAAAGATTACACAAAGCTGCACAATTCACTTCAAATACAACTTTGGGTGAGTAAATGATGAAGGAAAACAACTAGAACATAGTTAAAAGCTCTGAAAAATCCTTTTAAGTCCTATGACAATCACCACCTTTCCTTACTTCCAACTCCTCTTATCCCACTTTGTTCTCTTACTCCCTCTCTCTCTCTCTCTGTTTCTCTTGCCCTCCCCCTCCATCAGCAGTAGCAGAATGTTCCGGCTGAAGTACAGTGGTATTACGGTCCGAGCCGGTACATGGAAACTCCTCTAAGCCCTGTGTAGTCCACTCACCTGCTGCCTGTCCGTCAGCCCATTGTCCCTGAACGCACCGCGACGCATAATAATAAATAAATATCAGCGCTACTTTGATCGTTATTGATGAAAATGTGAACTCTACTTTCTTGTTTGTCATTTTAAATACAAAAACTCTTGTTCCATTGGTGAAATTTACTCAAATCACGAAACAATTTGGCTTAACTTGGCTACTGTCACTTTAAAATACTTAAAATATACTTCTTATCAAAATACTCTTGTTGCTGTAAACTTTTGGAAGTGTATCTCCTTCACGCCGCCCCATATCTGATCTGTCCTTTTGCTCTGGCTCCACTGTTTAGATAAAGCTGTCCTTGTGTGAAGAAAACATCAGCGTCTGAAACCTGAGGGGACCGTGCAGGTGTTCAGTGACGCACAGAGCAGGCGGAAGGGCATCTGACACGAATCCTGCCAGCGACCGCCAAAGCCCAAAACAAATCCAAGTTTGGAATACTGATCCTTTGCGGCCATCGGCGTTCTCTGTTACTCGGTCTGCTTTGGTCTCCTTGAAGATAGAAAGAAAGGTTTAATGCCATACTGCGAAACATTCCAGACAAAGCAAAAACGTCTCCATGGAGAAAAGCGCCAGAAAAGTTACGCAATGCACCTTTAAATCTATTTTGTACGTTGTCTTGAGCTTTCAGAGGATCTAAAAAGTCATTTGTTTGGTAGTTGTATGTATTGTGTCGCCATGGAACACTGGTACTACACATTCTGCCATAGATACACATGCAGAACCCCCCCAACATGACGTAACCGCAAAGTATCAACATGAGCTTCTCGACCAAACAAGTATAGCTGAGTGTTAACAAGTTTTAAAGATGAGTTGTGCAACTTTTCCGGTCAAACGCTTTTCTCCGTTGTCTGGAGTGTTTCACAGTGTGGCATTAAACCTTTTTATCTCCATGGAGACCAAACCTGACCAACTTACAAGTCAGATCTGTGGAGAGACGACACGATCACAGTCACAATGAATGTTTTTGCAGGTGTTTTTGAGCGGTAAAACCACCTCTAACTGAATAAATGTGAGGCGGAAATCTTCCACGGCATGGCTTTAAAAGTATAAATCGCCACGGAGACGAGCTAAATATCGGTATCGGCAAATATCGGTTATCCGCGCCGGTTCGTTTTTAAGAAAAGCTTTCACATTTTGAGTGAGGGAGTCGCGGGCAGGAGAGTGAAAAACGAGACGCCGCTGTTTATCTTCACCAAGGACAATGAAACTTTAGCTGTAACGGAGGAGGAGGAGGAGGAGGAGGAGGAGGAAGAGGAGGAGGAAAGTCTCTCCAGCATCTGTGTGAGGGGGAGAGAGGGAGACAGACGGAGAGAAAGAGGGAGAGAGAGAGGGGGGCACACTGGCCTTGGGTTAGAACAGAGAGAAGGAGGGGAGAGAGCGAAAGAAAACGAAAGAGAGACAGAGAGAAAGAGAAAGAGGCGGGGGTGGACTGGCCTTGGGTGAGAACAGAGAGAAGAGGAGGGAAAGAGAAAGAGAGAGAGACAGAGAGGGAGGCTGAGAGAGACAGAGATCGAGAAAGAAAGAATGAAAGAAAGAAAGAGAGGGAGGCAGAAAGAGAGAAAAAGAGATGGGGGGGGCAGAAAGACATAGAGAGAGAGGGGGAGGGAGAGAGACTGGGAAAGAGAAGGAGAGACAGAAAGAGAGGCAAAGAGAGAGACAGATGAAGACAGAAGGAAGGAGAGGGGGGTAGAGAGAGAGCACATACTGGCTTTGGGTTAGAACAGAGAGAAGGGAGGAGAGAGAAAGAGAAACAAAGAGAGAGAGGCAGAAAGAGAGAAAGGAAAAGGGAGAGAGAGGGAGGCAGAGAGACTGGGACAGAGAGAGACAGTCAGAGGGAGAGACATAAAGAGACAGAGAGAAAGAGAGATGAAGACAGAGGGAGGGAGGGAGAGAGAGACAGACAAAGAGAGACAGAGAGAGAGAGGCAGAAAGCAAGAGAAAGGGAGACAGAGAGAGACAGTGATCGAGAAAGAAAGAGAGAGCGGGACAGAGAGAGTCAGAGCAAGAAAGAGATGAAGCCAGAGAAAGAAACACAGAGAGAGAAAAAGACAGACGGACAAATATAACACACTGCAAAAAAGCTTGGCCAAAATTTAAGATATAAACACTTAAAACTATTAGAAAATGACTTAAAAGTAGTGAAATTATCTGTCCGTGCAGCATGATCATTTTACTTGACAAGTTATTTTAAAATAAACTCCCTCTGGACTAGAATTAAGCATCTCAGAACTAATAAGTAGATAATAAATCTGAAAACAAGATGAAGAAAATAACCTGATATAAGCCAAAATTTAGTCAAGTTAAAAGTACTGGCTTTATAATAATATTTGATCTTGATCTGAGTCAAATAAACGACCAAAAGAACGTGATCTTTTCCACATTACAATAAGAAAAATGTGTAGATCTTTTCTCCACTTCATCCACTTAAAGATAAAATATAGATGGTAAACGGTCATATTTATACTGCGCTTTTCTACAGGCACTCAAAGCACTTTACATCAAGGAACCTCTCACTCATTCACACTCGAGCAGACACTGGGGGAGGGGCGGGTTAAGTGTTTTGCTCAAGGACACAACCGTATCCGTGTGTGGGAGCTGGAATCACTCCGTCAACCTTTGGACCAATTTGACAGCTCAGTGTAATATGACAGTAAGGTTTATGCAGGGAGCGGGACTCGAACCACTAACTTTTGGATCAGAGGGCGAAACAATCCACCATCTGAGCTTCTGTATCCTTAATTTAAGTCAATTTAAATTTACTTCTTGTAATTCGTGGAGGCTGGGAGGGCTGAGGGTGCAGATTAGCGGCCTTGTTTCTGTCATTATCGTCCACGACATCTGTGGTAACTCATTTTAAAATGTATTTACTTTAACTGTTCAATTATCTACATCAATATTTAGTCCCAGTAAGATCGTCATTTTCACTCAGAAGCACCCACGGTCTCACGTTTTCTGTTCCCCGAATCTACAAAGAAGTTGGACTCAGATCGTTTCAGTATAAGGGCCCTTCAGACTGGAGTAAATTACCCACACCAGAACTTTCAATTCATTTAAATCATCTTTGTTTTCAGATCTCAAAACTCCTTGCTTATGTTTTTAGTTTGTCTTTTTTGTGTGTTATATAATATATACCTTTTTTTTTTTAGTGCTGTCAAGAGATTTAAAAAATTGAGAGATTAATTAATTATGATCTGTAATTAATTAATCTAATTCATCTCTTTTTTAATCTCACCTAAAAATTGCAGAGAAAAGCCTCAACTTTGAGGTAATTTCATTTAAATTCATTATTATATTATTGTGGCAGATCAAAAGACTGATATAGAACAAAAAAAGTGACTTTATAAAGTCATTTATTGTTCAACAAATTTTAACAGATGCAGTCACTTACATTCCACATCATTATTATTACTATTACTAATCTGCATAAATAAATTCAACTTTACAACATATAAACCAAAACCACTGTAGAGCCACATCAGCCCGTTTGACATTATAATGTGTTTAATGCAGATTTGTGCAAGTCTCACAAAAACAA
The DNA here is from genome assembly GCF_026225935.1 of Boleophthalmus pectinirostris. Classification (NCBI taxonomy): domain Eukaryota; kingdom Metazoa; phylum Chordata; class Actinopteri; order Gobiiformes; family Gobiidae; genus Boleophthalmus; species Boleophthalmus pectinirostris. The sequence goes on along the minus strand of NW_026571353.1, from coordinate 35,624,275 downwards.
AACTTAAAACCGCATGGCTCATTTGCATAAACTAAGTGGAGAAAAAAAATAAATAAAACGCTCTTGTGCGCTGATGTGGTTCAGCTTCTACTAAAGGACACGACTCAGTGGAATATAGATGTTGTTTCTGTGACAGAGGGATGTTGATGCTGAAGGTGAGTCTGTTCTGTGTCTGTGTCGCGATGTTTTCAGAGATCAGACGTGTGCAGGTTTATCGCAGATGCGGGCGGGAACGGGAATGAAAATTACAATTCTTTGCGGGAGCGATGTGTTGTTGTCCCAAAAACACATAAAACAGATTTTATAATAAGGTAACTCGCATACAGAAACAGTAAAGTTAGAGATTAAAAATGAGATTAGAAAAACACAACGCGCTAAATATGACTGTAATTAATTAATCACAGTTAACGCGATAATTTGACACCCCTAATTTTTTATAAATCAGGTACTGTTGTTGGAGTTCAGAGAAGGGCATGAGGGAGCAGTCTGTCTCTCTGTGTGTGTGTGTGTTTTGTAATGTATTATATTATATTTATTTGACCTCCATTAGCTTTGCTTCCACACAGCTGTTCTTCCTGGAGTCACTGACCTGTGGAGCATGTTTTTTGGGTCGATGGGGAAACCGGAGCGCCCGGAGGAAACCCACCCAGGCACGAGGAGAACATGCAAACTCTACACAGAAAGACCCGGGCGACCAGGGATAGAACCCAGAACCTTCTTGCTGTAAAGCATGAGTGCTAGCCACCGTACTGCTAAATAAGCAATTTTTTTTTTTTTTACTATGTGTCATTTTATGAGCGTTTAAGTTATTTGTTTTAAATTTTCTCTATTAATTGTAATAGTAAAATGTTATATACATAGTAAGTCTCCCACATTATCAAATTTCCAAAAATATTTTCATGAAAGCACAAAAAAGACAAAAAGTTATGCAATTCATTCCACTTTTGTGATACCCTCTCAGTTGTTTTTGATGTAGTTAAAAACATGTTAAGGATTCCAGGATGGTATAATAAGGCACCGTCCACACTAGTGCATATTCAAGTCGTTTTCATTGCAGATGCAGTGTTCGTCCGCACTAATCCGATTGAAAATGGCTCCAGAGACGGAACGATGGTGGTGCCGCCAGCTCCCACAAATTCATCTGAGTACAGATCTGATCCGGCACCGTGTGGACGCCTGAAAACGCTGATACACTGATGTAGGTCTATGTGCCGCCAAGTAATTCACTGCCACAACGCTAAGAGGCTAGAATATATATCCATTCATATATACGGTCTCTCCGTATGATCTGCAGATGTATAATCTCTGAAAAGTTTAACATGAACCATCTCCAACGCGACAGAAACACAGAATAGACTCACCATCAGCAGAACATCCCTCTGTCACAGAAAGAACACTCATATTCCACTGAGTCCTGTCTTTTAGTCCGATAGAAGCTGAACCACATGAGCACACATAGCGAGCTGTTTTTTGAGCGCTCAGTTTATGCAAATTAGCCATGCGGTTTTAAGTTAAACGTAAACAAATGTTCTCAAAGCTGTGTGGATAAAGAAGGCTTGCGGACACAGAAAGGACGTGTCTGGATGCAGATCGTTTCCAATACAGTGATACAGTGACACGGCGAAAAGGTGATTCGTTTCAGTGTAAACGTACCCTAAGTCTATACCGGTGACTGGAAAGTTCTAATAAATTGGCCTCAAAGCCAAATTTTCAAAAAGTGTCCCAGATTATCCAAATTCACCTACGAGTCCTGAGATCTTGAAATAAGCCCCAAGACACAAGTTTGTATTTTATAGGGTAACGGGGCATTGGCTTGAGTGACTTTATTGGCTAGCTCAGACATTTTCCCTCACCTTACCCTGACACCGGCCCATGGCAAGAAAAAAAAAAAAAAAAAAAAAGGCAGCCAATCAGAGAGTTCCCTGGCCATCCTGTAAAAAAAACAAAAAAAAAATACATTTGCTCCCACTCCCGAGGCTGTTTACTGCTCTTGACAACTTTAAACTCTTTGCTGCTTTACCGTGAGGTGGATCTACATGTATCTCCATGGTGGAATGCTCAGCGGTTACCACGGTGATGTAACGGACACAAATGAGCAAACGCTGACGAAAAAGTTAAGACGAAAATGGATTGAAAGAGCACATTTCCAGTAGCCTCAAATGTTGTAGTTCCAGCCACGTCAGCTCTTTATGCTCAGATTGTGTTCAAATAAAGACGATTAAAGTCTAACTGAGCTTCAGACGGAGCAGTGCACACAGTTAGCATCACGACCCCCGGGGAATGTTGATGACGTCAGCTGCAGATTATAAACAGAAGAGAGCAATTTCCCTACAGGGACAATAAAACCCCTCGCCCTCTTGAAGTGGAGCGGGGCGGAGCGGCCGTGAGCACAGAGCAGCAGCCACAGCCCTGTGAGTTTGCCCCGGGGCAGACGTGGCTTTGCACCAAACACTGAGAGAGATAACAGAGTGTGATCTTTCTCAACAAAACCCTCTGGTGTTGTTGGCATTTCCTATGTAACCGATCTCAGAACCAAAACTCTTTCCTATGAGAAAACAAAATGGAATATTAGACTTAAAGGTGCTGATTTATTTTCTGTCTTAAAGCTGCATTGTGTAACTTTTCTAGCGGAGAGTCTGTTAAATGCAGTTCTCAGTTTGTCTGGAATGTTTCACAGTATGGAATTAAACCTTGCTATTATCATGGAGACCAAACCAGACCAAGTTCCAGGTCAGATCTGTGGAGAGGCGACCCCACTCACAGTCAGAATCTCAGTTTTTTTTTAGGGATTTTTGAGCTATAAAACCACCTAAAATTGAATAAATGTAAGTTAGAGCTGTTTAATGTCACACTGTGGAACATTCTAAGCAGATCAATGACATTCTGTATCCATAGAAACAAGCAGGTGACGGACACAAAACCAAAAAGTTACACAGTGCACCTTTAAAAATACACAAAAAAAACACACTTTCACTTACTTTACGCATTCAGAGCATCCTAAATACTCACTGCAATGTGTTTTTAAGCACTTCTCACCACAAAGATTGCTGTAACACTAACAATTAGCATTCTAAACATGCACTTCCTGATTATCTAACAGTAAAACGCTTTATAATCAGATGCAGACACATTACACAGCCTACTTATACAGTGTACATGGGAAAAAAAATCAGGTAGTGTGTCTTTAACTTTATTTTTTAATAGCCTTGGCAGAAACACAAGCTCCTCGCGGCTTTACTTCTGATATGCAGAGTGATCAGACTATAGTGGTGTGTCAGCCTGTCTGCACTTGAATGAAAGTAATACGGAAAGACTTCACTGAACAAAACCGGGTCGAAATCGTGACTGGAATCTACATAATAAACAGAGACTTAAAGGGCTCATATTACGCTATTTTCTGATCTGTTATAATGTTGCATACCTGGAGCTGTGTTTTGTTTTGTTCTTCTCTTAAATAATAAAGGGTTACTCAAACTTAAACATGTGAATGAAACAAAACACAACTCCGGGTCTGTTTTTGAGGAGATAACAGCATAATAACATGGCTTAAAGCTCACAAGAGTCAATTTTGTGTACCGTATTTTTAGAACTATAAGTCTCACTTTTTTCATGGTTTCGGTGTTTCCTGTGACTTATATATTAAAACTTTCACACTGAAGCCGCAAGAGGCTCTAGGCTTATGTGTCAGTATCTGCTACTACCATACCACTGTCACTTGGCTCTACTGCGCATGTCTCCCGCAGAAAAAGCCGCCGTTCTTCTGCAAGTAGGGAAATATTCAGCCGAAAACGGTAATCAAACAGCAGAAAGAAAGTTTGGAGTGAGGGACGGGAGGAAAGTGGGGATGGAGAACACAGCTTCACGGCAACATGGAGGATGCACCGTGAAACTTTCCTGGAAGTCACTGGATGGATGGACAAAGCCTGGACTTCAGTGACAACGAAACCATCCTGTCGGGATTCAGAAAGACCAGAATAATTCTAACTGGAACTGATGCTGAGTCTGACGACAGCGACACAGAAGAGGAAGAGACGCTCTGTTTACCTCCGGAGGTCGTGGAGTTGCTCAGAAGTGACACCGAAGATGAAGAATTGAATGGATTTAGTGATTTGGAGTGAGATGGAGAGTTTGTTAAACTTGTTCTGTTCTGTTGTTTATGTTATAGTTTATCTGAAGAACTGTTCATATGTGACGTTAACAGTCTGTTGTTCTCTGTTCTGTTGTTCTATTGAAGAATTTTAGGTGAATTTTGGGATGTAAAATGTCCAAAAAACATAATGATAACATCATGATCCACAGGTGTCATAGATTATAACTGTATAACAGAAACAAGCGCCATGTGTCTTCTTTTAGTCATTTCTACATCTGTGCTCCACCTGCAGGCGTCAGGTGTGTGTCTAAACAAACCTGAGCCTGTTCATTCTTCTCTCCATCAAATACAACACACACACACACAACACACACACACACACACACACTACACAACAACACGATACAACCACAGTCCTCTGCACCACAGCACACACACACACAACCACACACACACACACACACACAAAAAACCACAAGTACAGGTCCTCTGCACCACAACACACACAACACAAACCACACACGCACAGGCACACACACAACACACACTACACAACAACACGACACAACCACACACACACACAAAACAACCACAAGCACAGGTCCTCTGCACCACAACACACACACACACACAACACACACCACACACTACACACAACACACACAACCACACACACACACAACACACACACACACACTACACAACAACACGACACAACCACACACACACACACAACACACACCACACACTACACAACAACATGACACAACCACAGTCCTCTGCACCACAACACACACACACACACACACACACACACAACACACACAAAACAACCACAAGTACAGATCCTCTGCACCACAACACACACACACAACACACACACACACACACACAACACACATCCAACACACACTACACACAACCACACACACACACAAAACAACCACAAGCACAGGTCCTCTGCCAAACACAACACACAACCACACACACACACACACAACACACATCCAACACACACTACACAACAACATGACACAACCACAGTCCTCTGCACCACAGCACACACACACACACACACACAAAACAACCACAAGCACAAGTCCTCTGCACCACAACACACACACACAACCACACACACACACAACACAACACACACCACACACTACACAACAACATGACACAACCACAGTCCTCTGCACCACAACACACACACACAACCACACACACACACACACACACACACACACACACACACACAACACACACACACACCACACACTACACAACAACATGACACAACCACAGTCCTCTGCACCACAGCACACACACACACAACCACACACACACACACACAACCACAAGCACAGGTCCTCTGCACCACAACACACACAACAGACACACAATACATACAACGCACACACAACACAACCACACGACACAAACACACAATCCATCATTTACGCTGTGGCCTCAGGGAGTTCACTACACAACAACACGACACAACCACAACATAGACAAGACGCACCCTCCTGTAACTTGGTCTGGTTTGGTCTCCATGATGATAGAAAGGTTTAATGCCACACTGTGAAACATTCCAGACAAAGCAATAACAACTATTTGGAAAACTATTTTGCTGTAGTTCCAAAAATTGACTTAAGTAATTTTTCCGGTGGAGCGTCCGTCAAATGTTTGTCTCCATGGAGATGTTATTGCTTTGTCTGGAATGTTACACAGTATGGCATTAACCCTTTCTAACCAAACCGAACTTAAAATTTTGACAGCTACTTTTTCCTTCTATAAATATATTGTAAGATTTCCATGGCGAAGGAGGCCCAGGGGAAGACCCAGGACTATCTCTCTCGGTTGGCCTTGGGGTCCCACCAGAGGAGCTGGAGGAAGTGTCTAGGGAGAGGGAAGTTTGGGAGTCCCTGCTTAGACTTCTGTCCCCGCGACCCGGCCCCGGATAAGCGGAAGAACAAGGATGGATGGATATTTCCATGGGGATTGTTAAATTAAATGTCGTACTGTAAAAAAATTTCAGGAAAAAGTCAAGCAGGTGATGGGCCCCTTACAAAAAGTTACACAGTGCAACTTTAACTTACTTCTATATACATTTATAATTGAAAAACAATACAAATTTTGTAGACTTTTTGGGTAAATTTTCCAACTTCTGCACATTTCTCTCATATTTCTGAAAATTAACAGGCAAAACTACAGTAGAAAACATGTCAGTGACTGTGGATTTAATTTAGAGATTACTGTATTTTAACACATTTCTGCTTCTATATAAATCTCAAATTGAAGAAACATTCTGTAAATTTTCTGTACAACTTTCCTCTCCTCTGTACGTTTCTCACATTTCTCAAAACCTTCTAGAAAATCTGATTCACTCTAGTTGGAAAAATTCTCATTCTCAACTACATTTAATTTATTTACATATTATTTTGACAACAACTTTTTTGCTTCTATAAAAATCTTAAATTTGGCAAAACAATAATCCAGCTCTTTACACTTTTTCTCCATTCCCCAAAACATTCTTACAAAATCATTCTACTAAAAATCGCCTTGACTTGTGGACTACTTTGTTTAATTTAGTCTATTGAACTTAATATTCTGACAACTTTTTTTTTTGCTTCTCTAAAAATCTAGAAAGTAAAGATGATTTGAATTAAGAACGTTTTATTATGATTTGAGTAAATTTCACTTGACGAGTAAAGTGATTTGCCAATGGAACAAGTCTTTTTGAGCTTAAAATATGAAAATACATCTGCTACACTTAAGAAAAATAACAACTCTTTGCACTTAAAATAAGAAACTAAATCTAATGTTGCTCGAATTAAGAAAATAATTTTACTTGTCAAGTTGAATCTACTCAAATAAAGTCAAATGTTCTTAATTTAAGTCATTTTAACTTAGCTAGATATTGTTTTTTGCAGTGTAGTTGAAAAAAAATCACAACTATTTTTTGCGTCTATTAAAATTTTAAATTCTGAGACACGATAACACACTTTTTCTCCATTTCCCAAAACGTCCTTGCAAAACTATTCCACTAAAAATCTCATCGACCTGTGGGCTACTTAATTTTATTTAGTCTATTGAACTTAATATTTTGACAGCTACTTTTTTCTTCTATAAAAATACAAAATCTGAAGAAGCAATAATTTTCTGTACAACTTTTTTCTCCTTTCTGACATTTTTGAAAACTTTCTTGCAAATTTTATTCACTCTACTTGAAAAAAGTCTCCTTAATTTGTGAACTATATTTAACTTTTTAAAGTATTATTTTCACAACTACTTTTTGCTTCTATAAAAATCATAAATTTGGCAAAACAATAATTTTCTATACAATGATCCAGCTTTGTACACTTTTTCTCCATTCCAATAAATAAATCTCAATGACTTGTAGACTACGTAATTTAGTTTAGTCTCTTTAACTCATTATTTTTGACAAATACTTTTAGCTTCTGTAAAATTTTTAAATTCGGCTAAAGACTAATTTTCTACACAACCACACAGACCTCTTTTTTTCTGTTTCCTAAAACTTCTTTGCAAAATTATTCTACTCTAATTTGAAAAGATCTCATTGACTTGTGGACAACTTACTTTAATAATATTTCATCTTTTAACGTTGCTCTTCCAGTTAACTCTTAAAGAAACAGTTACTTTTTCAGTACTTTTTTGTGCTACCTATTTTTGTAAACATCTCAAATTCCCAAAACTTCCTTGCAAAACAACTCTACCCTAGTTTGAAAAGATCTCACTGACTTGAAAACGACTTAACTTAGTATCATTTTGACAACTTTACGCTTCCATTTTAAAGAAACAAGACTTTTTCTACAGTACTTTTTAAACATCGCTACCTGTTTTGGTAAATATCAAAAATTTCCCAAAACTTCAATGCAAAAACTATCCACTGTAGTTGAAAAGATCCCATTGACCTGAAGACTACATCATTTACAAAAATTTCAATAATGCTACCTTTATTTCCCAAAACTTCCAGGCAAAACAATTTTACTTTAGTTTGAAAAGACCTCATGGACCTGAAGACCACATCATATAGTACAATTCTGACAACTTTGCTCTTCCATTTTAAAGAAACAAGACTTTTTTTGCACTAATTTGTAAACATCGATACCTATCTTTGTAAATATCTCAATTTTTCCACAACTTCCATGCAAAAACTATCCACTGTAGTTTGAAAAGATCTCATCATGGACAACTTATTTTAATAATATTTTGACTTTTAACTTTGCTCTTCCAATTAACTCTTAAACCAAAGACACAATACTTTTTTCAGTACTTTTTAGCAGCCCTACCTGTCTTTGTAAAACATCTCAAATTCCCAAAACTTTCTTGCAAAACGATTCTACTCTAGTTTCAAAAGATCTCATTGACTTGACGACCACATAATTTAGTACAATTTTTGACAACTTTGCACTTCCATTTTAAAGAAACAAGACTTGTTCTGTAGTACTTTTTAAACATCGCTACCATATTTCAAATTTTCCAAAACTTCCCTGCAAAAACCATCCACTGTAGTTGAAAAGATTTCATTAACCTGAAGACTACATCATTTAGTAAAATTCTGACAACTTTGCTTTTCCATTTTAAAGAAACAAGACTTTTTTTTTTGCAGAACTTCGTAAAATTTGCTACCTACCTTTGTAAATATCTCAAAATTTCCAAAACGTCCATACAAAAACTATCCACTGTAGTTTGAAAAGATCTCATTATGGACAACTTACTTTAATAATATTTTAACTTTTAACTTTGCTCTTCCACTTAACTCTTAAACCAAAGACACAATACTTTTTTCAGTAATTTTTAGCGCTACCTGTCTTTGTAAACCATCTCAAATTTTCCCAAAACTTTCTTGCAAAACGATTCTACTCTAGTTTCAAAAGATCTCATTAACTTGACAACTACATAATTTAGTAAAATTTTGATAACTTTGCACTTCCATTTTAAAGAAACAAGACTTGTTCTGTAGTACTTTTTAAACATCGCTACCATATTTCAAATTTTCCAAAACTTCCCTGCAAAAACTATCCACTGTAGTTGAAAAGATCTCATGGACCTGAAGACTACATCATATAGTAACATTTTGACAACTTTGCTCTTCCATTTTAAAGAAACAAGACTTTTTTTTTTTGCAGAACTTTGTAAAATTTGCTACCTATCTTTGTAAATATCTAAAAATTCCACTTTTTTTCAGTAATTTTTAGCTATCTTTGTAAAACATCTCAAATTCCCCAAACTTTCTTGCAAAACAATTCTACTCCAGTTTCAAAAGATCTCACTGACTTGACGACTACATCATTTAGTCAAAATTTTTACTACTTTGTGCTTCCATTTTAAAGAAACAAGACTTTTTTTTTTGCAGAACTTCGTAAAATTTGCTACCTACCTTTGTAAATATCTTAAAATTTTCCAAAACTTCCATGCAAAAACTATCCACTGTAGTTTGAAAAGATCTCATTATGGACAACTTACGTTAATAATATTTAGACTTTTAACTTTGCTCTTCCACTTAACTCTTAAACCAAAGACACAATACATTTTTTAGTACTTTTTAACAGCCCTACCTGTCTTTGCAAACATCTCACAATTCCCAAAACCTCCATGCAAAAACTATTCCACTACAGTAAGCCAAAACTCCCATTCACTTACCATGTGTCTGCAGTGAGAAGAGTCCAAGCAGAAGCAGAGGACGTATTCCCCGCTGGCCTGGCATGGTCCCCCCCTCCTCCTGGTCTCCAAATAAGTCCAACCGCGTCCCGCTACGTCCACTCCGATGTCCGGTGTCCCTTGTCCAAGGCTCCGGGGGGTAAAACTTCAGCTTAGGTCCGGGTCCGATGGTTCAAATGTGCCCCGACGTAGCCAGCCCCGCTATGGAAGTGTGTGTGGGTCTGCAGCTCTCCATGAAGTGTGACAGAGGCAGTCCAGCTGGGAGAGAGGGAGGAGAGAGAAGAGAGAGAAAGAGAGAGAGAGAGAGAGGGGAGGGGGAGGGGTTAGTTGAAAAAGGGGAGGGGCCACGGTGCAGACAGGAGAGAAAGAAAGAGAGGGAGCGAAGGAGGAGAGAAGGACATTAAAAACAAGCGCAAGGATCAAGAGGATTCAAGGCCACTTTTCACAGAATCCACTGCTAACTTTGAACTTTATTGAGTTCCAAATAAAATAATATTAGCTCAGAGTTGCTTTTCTAATTTGTTAAACAGGTACTGACGAACACATTTTTGTTTTAAAGAGGCTGTATTATGCAAAATCTATGTTTTTATTTTAGTTTTTTTTTGTTTTCTACCATGTTATAACGTCGTTCTCTCATCAATAACGTGCCTGAAGACGTTTCAGATGTCATTCAAGCATGTTTGAGTAATCTAGTGATCTCTCCGGGGCCCTTTTCAAACCCTGTTTATGGTTAGATGTAAGATTCTGTACAAAGATCTGCCCACAATACTACATCAACCATTCAACAATTCTCAAGAAATATAAAAAAAAAAACAAAAAAAAACGATGCAAAGCTGCGATAGTGCTCTGAAGGGGGAGTGACTTAGCATTTTCAAAACAATAAAAAGTTACTTGGTGATCTAAATATGTAATGTGTTAGAAGTTAACACCCCACAGAAGTAAAGTACCCCTGTTTAAAGTGTTGTTTACCCATATAAATGTTATTGTAATTGTAAAAATTTGTGTGAAAAAAGGAAAAAAACTCCTGCGATCTTATTTAAAAAAAATTGTAAAATAATTTGCAAAACATTCCAGCGAATTTGTATAGACTTTAAAAACACGGAGGAGTATTTGGAGAAGCACCAGCCTACGACCTCATCAGGTGGAACAAAACATTGAGAAGAAAATTAATCGACATTAAACTGGACAACTTTTTGAGGCGGACATGTTTTAAAGGTAATTTAATTGTTTTAAAACCGTTTCGTGACCTTTAATTATAATTTGTCATCATGGAAAACAAAACCAATTTATAATCTGCAGTATAATCTTTCTCTTGTTTGTCTATATGGCGATGCCTGAAAAAGTCTGAGTTTTTAAACACCACACACCTTCACTAGGATCATTTGGATAATTTCAGCTCTGAAACTGCCAAAGGTAAAAGGAGCTATTCACTTGAAAACTACCACTTCATGACATCACAAGGTGGAACAGAGCATTTGGAGCTTTGGAGATGTAGACAGACTAGTAATAAAGAATCACTCAAACGTGTGAATGAAACTAAACACAACTCAAGGTCTGTTTTTGAGGAGGTAAAAACATCATAACATGACTTAAAGCTCATTCAAGAGTCAATTTTGCATAATATAAGATTTTAATACTACACTGTGGAACATTCCAGACAATGTGTATCTCCCTGGAGACAAGTAAGTGGCGAAACGTCCAGCCGAAAAGTTACCCAGTGAGGATTTACACGGAATAGGCATCAGAAAGACATAGAGTTTAGAAGAAAATAGCTTTATAGTGTTTAGAAGAGTCCAAACCCTATAGAAAACATATGGATTTACAGCGGTTAGAAGAGTCCTGACCTTATAGAAAACAGAATAGTCTTAACCCTATAGAAAACATATGGTTGGAGACAGTGTGGGGCAGCTGAGGGCGCTAATGAAAAAATGGCCTCCGAAAATCTAATAAAGCATTTCCTCCTGCACTTTGCTTTTAGCGCCGAATGTCCCCCATACACAATAACACACACACCGTAACATACACACACCGTAACATACACACACCGTAACATACACACACCGTGACATACACACACCGTGACATACACACACCGTGACATACACACACCGTGACATACACACACCGTGACATACACACACCGTGACATAAACACACCGTGACATACACACACCGTGACATACACACACCGTAACATACATACACTGTTACATACACACACCGTAACATACACACACTGTTACATACACACACCGTAACATACACACACCGTGACATACACACACCGTTACATACACACACCGTAACATACACACACCGTGACATACACACACTGTGACATACACACACCGTAACATACACACACCGTGACATACACACACCGTAACATACACACACCGTAACATACACACACTGTTACATACACACCGTAACATACACACACCGTGACATACACACACCGTAACATACACACACCGTAACATACACACACTGTTACATACACACACCGTAACATACACACACCGTAACATACACACACCGTAACATACACACACACACACCGTAACATACACACACTGTAACATACATACACTGTTACATACACACACCGTAACATACACACACCGTAACATACACACACTGTTACATACACACACCGTAACATACACACACCGTAACATACACACACCACATACACACACCGTAACATAACATACACACACCGACATACACACATACATACACACACCGTGACATACACACACACGTAACATACACACACCGTAACATACACACACCGTACATACACACACACATACACACACCGTAACATACACACACACATACACACCGTACATACACACACACATACACACACCGTGACATACACACACCGTAACATACACACACATACACACACCGTTACATACACACACCGTAACATACACACACCGTGACATACACACACTGTTACATACACACACTGTTACATACACACATGCTAATACAGACACAAGCTGATGCTGCGTTCTACTGAATGTCGGTAGTCGATAAATCCAAGTCAGTTCTCGTGACATCCTTTGTAAATGCGTTCCATTACAACAGTATGGATGCCCAAGAACGTTTAATGTTTATTTTGTTTGCTTATGAACGACATTTGGGACGGGCTCCATATAACTCTCCAGGGCGACATCTGAATCTCAAAGAACTCAACCCTCTCCGACTGAACCCCGAGGACTGTTAGTTAACGGTAGCTGTTGGTGACACGGGAACAAGTTAGACTCGTAAACTGTGGCTTTGTAGATCTCAGAAATGCAATGAAATACAGTAAATTATACAGTTTGTCCTAAATTCCCCTGGTGAGGACCCCAGACCTTAGCCAGGCTGGCACCACCTAGTGCCTCCGCTCAATTTCATTTCTCTCCAGCGATTAGGTCAGGAATCAGAATACACTAGACGGTTTGCAAGAACCACGGAAGTTGTAGATCACACACCGGACAATCAGTGAAGAGCTGTGAAGCCATGACGTCAAACTCAAGCTCCTGTCTGTGTCCCTTTTGTTGAACAGCACAACAGTAAACAAAGCGTCGAGATGGATGTAGACGAAGACAGACATTCTGTGTTGGCAACGATTCCCAAGATCGAGGATTTAAAGCCGGAACAAAGAGAATGTTCGGTGAATTTTATCAAGGGGAAAGACGTTATTGCCCTTCTTCCTACGGGATTTGGCGCATTACAAACATCACAACCAAAGAGCAGCGACTGGTTAAATAAAAAAAGTACCCGCCTAACGTCAAGCGAATGAATCCTAATGCTGCGAGGTCAGACGGTTTCCACGAAATTAAACCAGCTGAAGAATCAGGCCACGCCAGACCCTCTGATCTACTCATATCACTCATTTGTAATATTAGATTCAAACACCAACAGAAATCGCCAGTTACAAAGTACAAATATCACCAAGTTTTTTGCCCCCAAACCAGGAGTCCTCCTTTTTGATAACCCCAATCTGGTCATTCTAGGTAATTCTAACTGGTTTCAATATCAAGAGATCACCATGGTCTGAACAAGGGGTGGGCAACGACCCAATTCAGATTGAGGTACAACCCGACATACTGTCTTTTATGTCGCCATTCTGAAAACCGACTCATAGTTTGGAGCGTCACCTTTTTTGCCTTGTATATGCCGCGTGGACTGCGCCTATAAACCAGAACTAAAACCAGGACTACACCAAGACTAAACCAGGACTAAAATCAGGACTAAAACCAGATCTAAACCAGGACTAAAACAAGGACTAAACCAGGACTAAAACAGGATTTAACCAGCACTAAACCATGTTTCGTCCCATACACAAAAGAGCACCGCAGCAACTTAATAATTCCCTTGTGTGTCTAAATGACAGAAAAGCTAAAGTGCTGCCACTCTGACCAAGGGGGAAAAAAATGTGGGAGTGCAGGGACGTTTGATAAAAAATGGAAATACCGTTACTTCGACAATTAGACGTCAGTGTTGGTGTAGCAGTATGTCGGAGTGGCAGCATGTAACCCTTTAGATTCTGTATATTTTTTACATGACTATACACACAATTGTGAAGTATTCTCTTTTTTATGCTGTATTTCTTGCTTAAAATAAGTCAAAATAAGTCAAAACATGTAGACTTTACTCGATTACTAAACAAATTCTGATTTCGAGTGTTGCTCTGATGTTCCCGTGTACAGAGATGTTGTGCTGTGAGCCCGGTTTGGAGCGCGCTCACAGTCACTCACATTCCCATTCACACTCGTCCATGTAGTTCGTTAGCGCAGGACAAAAGGCGGAGCGGCCCCTCTCTCTCCAATCAAAGAAAAATCACTCAGAAAGTAAACACTCCTGCCCACAGCGCTCCCCTCCCCCACCTGCTCCTCGCACACCGGCTCAGAAAAAGAACTGTTTCACGTCATTCAGAAAAACTTTGATGTTTTTTTTTTTTTGTTGAACTTACAAATGGAAGATTGAAGCAAAAAACAAATCTCTTCACCGCAAGCAGCAGAACCATCTCCTCCTCTTCACCATCCTGAAATGTGTCTCTCTGATCTGAACAGTCACTACCAGATTCTGCATAGTATCAATCAGCTGATGCTTTGTGATAAGTATTTTACGTGTTTAAACAGTTTGACAGTCAGTGTAATCAACAAAAGCTCTAAATATTGTGCAGAATCAGACTGGGTTGCAAGAGTTTTTTTTTGTTGGGTCGCCTTGTCATGATCTGTATTCTGGATAAGCATTTCGTCAGTAGAACACCCTAATTTTTCCGGTTATTTATTGCAATACAAGTTCAATGAAGAGCTTGACATGGTACAAAGGTAAGAACTGAACAGCCAGAGATAAAAAAAAAAAGATAAAAGTTAACAAAACACAAGTCCAGGCTCTGCCAAAACTACCTCAGGAAAAAAGAACAAGATGGTAAAGTTGAAAACATGGAGTGTCCAGCAGCAGTGTCCAGACTTAAACCCCATCGAGCTGGTTTGGGATGAACTGGACAGAAGAGTGAAGCAACCTACAAGTGTCACACATTTATGGAAACTTCTGCAACAGACTTGGGAAGAACTTTCTGAAGAATATTTCTACTGTAGAAAGAATCCCACGAGTGTGTTCAGCTGTTAAATCTGCCAAAGGTGGACACTTTGATGAGTCAAAAGTTTAGAATACGTTTTGGTCCATAAATTGATTCCATGATTTCTTTTTGTATGAGATTGACATGCAGATCGGTGCAGCGTCTGCAGTGATGCGGTCGCTGTATCGAGCTGTTGTGATGAAGAGGGAGCTGAGCTGAAAGACAAAGTTCTCGATTTACCGTCAATCTACGTTCCTGCCCTCACCTATTGTCATGAGCTCTGGGTAATGACCGAAAGCACGAGATACAAGCAGCTGGAATGAGTTTCCTCTGCAGGGTGGCTATACACTCCTTTAGAGATAGTGTGAAGAACTCGGTCACAAGGGAGGAGCTCGGAGTAGAGCCACTGTTCCTCCACGTCGAGGAGCCAGTTGAGGTGGATCTGTTCCGGATGCCTCCTAGGCGTCTCCCTCAGGAGGTGTTCCGGGCATGTCCCACTGCGAGGAGGCCCCGGGGAAGACCCAGGTCACGCTGGAGGGACTATGTCTTTCAGCTGGCCTGGGAACACCTCGGGATACCCCAAGAGGAGCTGGAGGAAGTGTCTGGGGTGAAGCAAGTCTGGGAGTCCCTGCTTAAACTGCTGCCCCCACGACCCAGCCCTGGATAAGTGGAAGAAAATGGATAGATTTCTTTTTCCAACTCAAATTGCTTATTTGTTCTATGCTTTAATGTCAGAGCAATGACACAATAACTGAATAATTTTCAGTCAAAACCTGGAAAAAGTGTGGGGTTCTAAAACTCTTGACCAGTAGTGTACATGGATGACATTTACAAGCTCTTCAGGCGTGTTTTTGATGAAGAAACAACGTTATAACATGGTAGAAAGCTCCATAAAGACACATTTTGCATAATACTCTTTCTTTAACAAACAATCCCCCAAAACTTTGCCTCCTTTTTTCTCTCCTTCCCTCCCTCCCTCCCTCCCTCCTTCCCTCCCTCCAGTGAACCACAATGTAATCCCAAGCATGTCTAGCAGCGGGGGGGCTTTTAAAGCGCACTGACAGCGTTTGCCCCCAATCCCAGAGGGCCACGCACCTCCGCATGGGACCTGCATTCACTCCCCCAGGTCCGCCGCCCCCTGCAGGCCCCCCCCCCCGCACACTGCATTATCCCGCTCGGAGCCCTGATGCTGGGGCCGGGATGAATGGAGCAAACTGTCAAAGAGTGCGGCGGGACAAAAGCGGGATCAGGGCAGAAGACAGTGGTCCTCAGAGCCGATTAAGACGAATGTGTTTCTCAGAGCGCGGGGGAGTTTTTTTTTGTTTTTTTTTTTTAAGACAGGAATGGTGTGGAGGTGGAGAAGTTGTTTTTAAAGGTGCATTGTGTAACTTTTCCAATGGAGGGTTCTTCAAATGCTAAATCTGTGGAATCATGTTTTTAACATTAACGCCGAACATAAATCACAGACTGCAACACAT
This sequence comes from Boleophthalmus pectinirostris, assembly GCF_026225935.1. Lineage (NCBI taxonomy): Eukaryota > Metazoa > Chordata > Actinopteri > Gobiiformes > Gobiidae > Boleophthalmus > Boleophthalmus pectinirostris. The sequence goes on along the minus strand of NW_026571353.1, from coordinate 35,607,429 downwards.
GAACCAGGACTAAACAAGAACTGAACCAGCACTAAACCAGGACTAAACCAGGTCTAAAACAGGACTAAACCAGGACTAAAACCAGGTAAAACCAGGACTAAACCAGGGCTAAACCAGGACTAAACCAGGACTAAACCAGGACTAAACCAGGTCTAAACCAGGACTAAACCAGGTCTAACCAGGACTAAACCAGGACTAAACCAGACTAAACCAGGACTAAACCAGGACTAAACCAGGACTAAACCAGGACTAAACCAGACTAAACCAGGTCTAAACCAGGACTAAACCAGAACTGAACCAGGTAAACCACTTCTAAACCAGGACTAAACCAGGTCTAACCAGGACTAAACCAGGTCTAAACAGCAGGACTAAACAGGACTAAACCAGACTAAACAGGTCCTAAACACTACCTAAACTAAACTAACAGGTCTAAACCAGGTCTAAACCAGGACTAAAACCAGGTCTAAAAGACAGAAACCAGGACTAAACCAGGTAAACTAACAGGACCTAAACCAGGAAACAGGTAAACCAGACAAAACCAGACTAAACCAGGACTAAACCAGAACTAAACCAGACTAAACCTAAACTAAACCAGGGACTAAACTGGGACTAAACCAGGTCTAAACCAACCTAAACAGGACTAAACCACTGGTCTAAACCAGGACTAAACCAGGTAAAAGCCAAAAACCACAAGGAACAGTAGGACTAAAACCTAAACCAGGTCTAAACTTCTAAACCTGTGTATAAACCAGAAAGTCTAAAACCAGGACTACAAACCAGGTCTAAACCAGACTAAACCAGGTACTAAACAGACCACTTCTAGCACAGGAAGAACTAAACCAGGTCTAAAACAGACTAAACCAGGTCTAAACCAGGACTAAACTAAACGAACAGGAACAGACTAAACAGGACTAAACCAGTGTAACTAAACTAGGACTAAACCAGGACTAAACCAGGTCTAAAGGACTGAACTGGGACTGGGTAACTGAACTTCAGCAAACTGAACTGGACACCCCCAGCAGGACTGTAACACTTTGTGGATCACAGGTTCATGATTATGTGGTTTACATGCTTTAGTCCTTTTGTCTTGTTAGACTGGTTTCGTCTGGTTTTAGTTGAGACTGGTTAGTCTGGTTTGACTGGTTTGTCCTAAAGTCCGTTTTTGTGCGTGATTTTGTCTGTTGTCAGTCCTCTGTAGTCCTCAGGGTCCAGTCTGCTAATCTGCTATTCTCATTAGATCAATTGGTGGTTTTCCCAGTTTTTGTTCAGTTTCCTTAGTTGTGCTCCTTTCTTCTGATTCTGGTCTTAATTGGAAAACTTTTCTTCCAGTTTTGTTATTATAGCTCTTCTTAGTTTTGTTATTAATTAATTAGCACTCTCGAAATAAATGCTGAATTCAGGTAATAAATAATTCATCGGATATTCGGGACAAAGGGTAAAAAAATACATTAATACAACTTAGTACACTTTATAATAACTACACCTTAATAAAGCATGAACAAAGACTTAATTAATAATATCACGCTTAGTAACTACTTAATTACTACCTTAATTAGCACTTGCACTTAATTTGCTGTAAATAGTTACTCATAATTATTTCATACTTAATTACTCATGAACTAACCATTTGAGCATTTATTAATCATTAGTAAACTATGAGAGAATGATTTACTAATAATGCAATGTAATGATAATTCAGGCAGCTGTTATCTGTTAGTTAAAGGTTGTATGGAGGATTTTTTTTTTGTTTCAGGTTGTCAATGATAGCATTATAGAGATGCAGTAGCCTTGTAATTATGATGACCAAAAAAAAGAGAATAAAAATTCATCAACTCTGGACGTGGTGGGGCTAAACATTTGCCAATAGATAACGACACTGCCTCGTTATCTGTGAGCTGACAGGCTGTCAATCAAACTGCCTACGTTTCTAGCGTAACTGACTTGCCTGAGCGCTGCCGTTACGTGGTTTACGTACGCCTGTCACGCAGTCCACAGACGCAAGACGCACAGACGCTGTTTACTCCACCAACGCAACAGTTCTTAGTGGCTTTTTTTTACCTATATCTTCCTCGCAGTTCGCACAAAGTTTGTTGCAATGGCGACAAGAATCCAGGAGCAGTTCGCCGCAAAAGAAAGTCCGTTTTTGAGGTCACTGAAAGAAGAAGACAAGGGGAAAAGCAGCGAAGCCAAACTAAGGTGATTCTTATAGATTCATTCCAGCGATGGCGCGACTGAAGCAGACGAAGGGTCTAAAGACTGACGCACTGGTCCACAAATTACTTCTGGACAGGAAACTTCTGCTTATTATGAAAACGTACTTTATTTCCAAGAGCTAGTCAAACGTTTTTCAGGACACGAAAGCGATATCCTATGTCTGAAAACGTAATTTTCAAGGCAAAGAAAGAGTCCGCTTGCTGCTGCGTGTTGTAGCTAGTTCATTCGCACGGAATCTCCGCGCAACCTTCTCTGCACCCCTTTCCTGCTCCTCTCCCCGCTGCCCGATCCGCTCTTCCCCCTGCTCCTCACTTCTCCGGGCACGGAATCTCCGCGCACCGCTCCCCTCTCCTCTCTCCTCTCCCCTCTCCTCTCTCCCTGCTCCGCTCTTCTCCCTGCTCCTCAGTTCTCGTCCGCGAACGAAATGTCCGCACACCCGCTCCCTCCGCTCCTCACTTCTCCGTCTTGCCTAACCAACACTGTAGTTAGTTGTTTACAAGTCATGTGCAGCGCACCGGCTGTAAACAAACCTGTTTCTGGCGTAAAGAGGAGGCGGGAGGAGGTGTTTCTACGTAGGGAGCTGTAGGGGAGGGGGGGTGGTTTCACGCATGCGCAACATTTGAAAAAGGACAAACAGTCGCTGGATTTCTCGTTCCTTGGAAAATCCTCTATACAACCTTTAAGTCTTTTTGAGAGCTTTTCTAAAGTGAAGACAAATTATGCTTTAATAAGAATTTACTAAGCATGAATCATTATTAATTAAATCTTTGTTCATTATTAAGTAAGTCTTTGTTCATGCTTTATTAAGGTTAAGTAAGGTGTAGTTATTATAAAGTGTTACCGACAAAGGTAGGGGTGAAGTGTCTTGCCCGGGGACACAACAGCAGACTCTCTAGCCTGGAATGCGCTGGTTGGAGCTGAGAATTTACCCCAATGACGTCAGAGCTCGCAATCTGCAGATGAGGTCAGGGGTCAGAGGTCGCAGCGGAGGAAGCGCAGGTTGGCGGGGTGAGCCGTAGCCGCTGACGTCGGCTCTGCGCTGTCGGGAGCCCGGACTCTCGGAGCCACTCTTCCTCCGACGTGACCTCCGACCTCTGCTCGCTCCCGCTGACACCTCCGCACTGTCTGTCTCGACCGCTGTAACTCCATTAAGTTCACATTTAGAGATTTACATTAGAGCCGTAATCGCGTTAGTGAGCGTGGGCGGGCCTTTTTCACACGCACAGAAAGCTTTATATTTTCCTTAGAATCATAATCAGAAGACTTGTTGGCAACAGAAACATAAACGAGCTCAAATGTGTCATAATTTATTCAATAAGGTTTAAGTGTCAGACGATAAAATTACACAAAGGCCGAATCTGAAGCAGCGGGCGCCTCCGTGCAGCGCCCAGAATCTGTGTGTCATTCGTTCATTCGTTTTTCAATATAAAACCAAAAATAAGGAAATGTAAAAACAACTGATAACGATTCGTTTTTTTTTTTTTTTTTTTTTCAGTTTTCGATTTTGTGTTTAAATGAAGAATGGAAAAAGCAGATAAAAGCCAGACTTTTGCGCAGCATACGGACTGGACCAGGACTGAATCAGGACTAAAACAGGATTAAACCAGGACTAAACCAGGACTGAAACAGGTCTAAACCAGGTCTAAATCAGGACTAAACCAGCAATAAAATAGGACTAAAACAGGACTAAACCAAGACTACATCAGGACTAAACCAGGTCTAAACCAGAACTAAACCAGGTCTACACCAGGACTAAAACCAGGACGAAACCAGGTCTAAAACAGGACTAAACCAGGACTAAAGCAGGTGTAAACCACGACTAAACCAGAACTGAACCAGGACTGAACCAGGACAAAACCAGGTCTACAGTCTTGGTCCCGGTCTGGTCCCAGTCTCAGTTTTGGTCTGATCCTGGTCTCAGTCCCAGTCCCAGTCTCAGTCCCGGTCTGGTCCCGGACCTGGTTTAGTCCTGGTTTAGTCCTAGTTTAGTCCGTATGAGGCACAAAGTTCGCAGTTTAAGTCACGTAAACGGCTGTTATCCACTTTTTTCCATTATTCGTTTAAACACAAAATCGAAAACTGAAAAAACAAATCATTATCTGTTTTTTCATTTTGCTTTTAGAGGCAAATAATGAAGAAAATTGTTTTCTATTTTCTATTATATATATTATATTTTCTATTGCTTTTTTTTTTTTTTTTTTTTTCGTTTTCTTATTTTTGGTTTTATATTGAAAAACAAATGAACGAATGATACACGGATTACCCAGGGACCCATGTCCAGATCCTGAGCTGGTCTTGGCTCTTGGTCCGGTCTATCTCAGCTGGAGGATTTGACCTGTTGTGCATGTTTGGACTGAGGAAAAAAAACTGTAACCTTGTGCAGCAAGATGGATTCTTGTGATATTTTTGAGTTCACAAACTCACGAGAATCCATCTTGGCATGAGCCCACTGGTGCGGTAGGGCCCGGCCAAACATGGCAACACTATTTTGTGAAAAACGTGCAGAGTTAAGCACCTGTGGAGACTGAGCCTGTGCTTTTCTCTCAATTTAACTAAAGTTAGATTTTTCAGTTTGTTAAACCTTGACCAATCAACTTGGAGTACCATATTTTTTGGACTATAAGTCACACTTTTGGGAGGAAATTTATTTTATAAAATCAGAGACCAGGAACCGACATTTCATCTTGAAACTCAAGTTTTAGTAAAAACAATAGAACAGAGAACAACAGACTGTTAATGTCACATATGAACAGTTCTTCAGATAATTATAGTATAAACAACAGAACAAGTTTACCAAACTCTCCATCTCACTCCAAATCACTAAATCCATTCAATTCTTCATCCTCGGTGTCACTTCTGAGTAACTCCGTGACCTCCGGAGGTAAACAGAGCGCCGCTTCCTCTTCTGTGTCGCTGTCGTCAGACTCAGCATCAGTTCTAGTTAGAATTATTCCGGCCTTTCTGAATCCCGACAGGATGGTTTCGGTGTCACTGAAGTCCAGACTTTGTCCATCCATCCAAAGACTTCCAGGAAAATGTCATGGTGCATCCTCTCGGTTGAAGCTGTGTTCTCCATTCTCGCTTTCCGCCAGTCACTCACAAGTTTCTTGCTCACTCCAAACTTTCTTTCTGCTGCTCGATTACCATTTTCAGCTGCAGATTTTGCTACTTGCAGCAGGACAACGGCTCTTTCTGCAGGAGACATGCACAGTAGAGCTAAGTGACAGCAGTACAGCAGTAGCAGATACTGACACACAAGCCTCTCGTGGCTGTCAGTGTGAAAAAGTTTGATATATAAGTCGCAGGAAACATCCAGACCATGAAAAAAGTGTGACTTATAGTTTGAAAAATACAGTATATTTGTCCTGATAGATCCCAAGAGTCAACACAGACTGATGAACGTGAAGAACTCAACTGAGAATGTTACATATGAATCTGGCATGAGCGAGTTCAGGAAACAGCAGTGCAGGGAGGAAACTCTTCCAGACACAGACATACATGCAAACTCCACACAGAAAGACCTGGGAGTCGAACCAGCATCTTCTTTGTGTGAGGCGAGAGTGCTACACACCACATCATGATGCATAAGGACATTTGTCTCGAGCTCTTCGTCATGGGCTGTGGGCTGCTGCATAAAACAGTTTGAATGGCGTTTTGTTGGCCTGGTGCTGCACAGAGGAGTCATGATTCTAGCCCCCCACAGCACAGCGTGTTTACTCAGCCTTACATTCCTCAAATACATAAGCACAGACCTGGCAGCCTCACACATGCGGCTCTAATATACACTGTGCGAGGGAAAAGCTATATTAGGTAACATTACTGCAAGTCAACATTTCAATCTTAGTTTGACTAGTTAAGACATTTTTCCAACTGGTTCCAAGGTTTGAGGCAAAACGTGTGAAAGCGATGAAGTGAAAAACAAAAAACAGTGCCTGAAATTAGAAAAATGATCTTAATTCACAAATGAAATTGGAATTTGGATTTCTTCCTCGATCCTACCTCCTGTCACCAGCTTTCAAATCATTCATATAAATGCACTCTCTCCATCTTTCTTCCAGTTGTTTCTACCACAGCTCCTCCTTTGCCTCATCTTCACCGCAGCAGCAAAACCAACAGCTCCCTCAGTCTCTCAAACTCCTCTTCTTTTCATCACTTTCAGCTAAATCTACCTGCTCAGATCCATCCGTCCATGTTCTTTCACTTATCCGGGGCAAGGCCATGGGGGCAGCAGGCTAAGCAGCGACTCCAAGATTTCCTTCACCCCAGACACGTCCTCCAGCTCCTCCAAGGGGACTCCGAGGTATTCCCAGGCCAGCCAAGAGACATAGTCCCTCTAGCGCACAGGTGTCAAACATACGGCCCGGGGGCCAGATCCGGCCCTCCAAGACCTCTAATCTGGCCCTTGGCTGATTTTCTACTAAAATATTTTAATCATATTTTCTATTAAAATATTGTTAATTTTCTGTGGTGTTTATCACAGCAGCGTCTCCAGTGTCTCTGTACGTGGCCCCTCCCACCAAAGCAGCACAAATGAAGACTTGTCTCTTTCCAAACGCTCTTAAAGGACGATCGTTTTGACTGTTGACCGTGACACCCTCATCAGAAAATTGTCAAAAATGAGAAAAGTGGACGCAGAGTGCAGAATTTTACAAGAAAAATTGACTTATTCCTGTTTACATACAAGTTGATGTTAAAACTTTGTGTTGAAATTACATTTTTCAGGTTTCAAGTTTCAGGTTGTTCATAATATTATAATATTTTGTAAAAGAAAGAGTTCATCAATTAAAAAAGATTTCTGTAATAGATTTGTGTTTCTCTGCACAAATATTAGAATTTATTGTTATTTTTGGGGTTTATATGACGTGAGTTTTTTGATTCGGCCCCTTTGGGATCAAAGTCGGTTGGATACGGCCCCGGACCAAAATGAGTTTGACACCCCTGGTCTAGCGTGTCCTGGGTCTTCCCCGGGGCCTCCTCCCAGTGGGACATGCCCGGAGGAAGGCGCCCAGGAGGCATCAGAAAACCTGTCGACGTGAAGGAGCAGCGGTTCTACTCCGAACTCTTCCCGTATGACTGAGCTCCTCACCCTATCTCTAAGGGAGCGCCCAGTCACCCTGCGGAGGAAACTTATTTCGACCACTTGTATCCACAATCTTTCGGTCATTACCCAAAGATCATGACCACAGATGAGGGTAGGAACGAAGACTGACCGGTAAATCGAGAGCTCTTCCTTTCGGCTCAGCTCCCTCTTCGCCACAACAGTCAGATAAAGCAATCGCATCACCGCAGACGCTGCAACGATCCACCTGTCAATCTCACGCTCCATCCTCCCCTCACTCGTGAACAAACCTGCTCAGATCTAAGCACCAAAGTCTGTCAATTCATCTTTGTACCTCTCGTCTCCACTTAAAATCTCCACTAATTGAAATATACTGAGTGCTGATTTAGAACGACAGAGGCAAAACACTGCAGTCCCGCAAGCTAAATGGGAGTGTAAAGTAAAATATACAAATGAATAATGTATACATACTACCACTGAGGGATCACACAGATATGAGGTCACATGGGAATAGAAAAGAAAGTATTAAAGTTGCATTGTGTAACTTTCTGGTGGAGGGTCTGTCAGTATGATATTACATCTTTCTATCTTCATGGATGTTAAGACCCAGCGCTGCTAGGGACAGAGGAAATAACTAAATAACCAAGATGTAAAATGGAATAAATAAAATAATGTGTAATTAACAGGAATGTAAAGGTAAACAAACAAAACTAAAATAAATACAGAAAATAACCCAAACTAGAAAAGCAGACCTCCGCCATTTTTTATATAAATTGCGATAAAATCAGTCTTCTGGATCAGATCCGGATCAGCCTTTGGAATATGAAAGAGGATCCCATTGTCCATCCCTGAGTCAAATTTCATGGGGTTTGGTCAATAATTAACCGAGATATTGAGAAACAAAATTTTTGGCCCCATTTACCACAATGTTAACTAAAATTTCAAAGTGATCCAGAATCCAGGATTTCTTCCGGATCAAACCCAAAATGAAATCAGTTCTTCCTTTTCACATTTCCAACAAATCCTCAAAAATTTCATCAAAATCGGTCCATAACGTTTTGAGTTATGTTGCTAACAGACAAACAAACAAACAAACAAACAAACAGACAAACAAACAGACAAACGCCGGCAAAAACATAACCTCCTTGGCGGAGGTAACTAAGAAACAAAAATAACAAGATTAACATGTAAGTTTCGTGCCAAAAAAAAAAAAAAAAAGGCTCTATACTAAAACTAAGAGACACAAACCAAAGCTAAATCACAAGTGCCCCAAAGAAAAACTACATAAACCCACAAACAGAATCAAGTGACAAAATAAAAAAGGCAGAAAACAAAACTAAACTAAACAAGTGTCTCACACAAGGTGAAGCAGGATTGATCCACCAATCAGGGACCAAAGCTCTCACAGCAGGAACCAGGACAGCCAGCAAAAGAAATTAAAACACACAAAAGAAGTCAGACCTGGAGCCCTGGGACCGTAACAATGGAGACCAAACAAGACCAAGTTACAGCTCAGATCTGTGAAGAGGCAACCCCGCTCACAGTCAGAATGCCTGTTTGTGTAGGTATTTTTGAGCTATAAAACCATCTGTAATTGGATAAATGTAAGGTAGAGCTGTTTAATGTCATACTGTGGAACATTCCAGGCAGAGCAATGACATATCCATAGAAATAAGCAATCAAAAAGTCACATAGCGCACCTTTATGATTTAATGCTGAAAAGTTTGAATGACATGAGTGATTGTTGTTGGTTGGTGAGGTCTTGTTTTGAATCACCATGTTGACTCGAGCTCGTGTAGGTGACTTGGCTCGTTGGCTCTTTGTCTCGTTGGCTCGCGCGGGTCTGTGTCTGTATTTGGAGCGTGGAGCCGAGCGCAGATCTCGGTCCATTTTAGGCTTCAGCAGCTCCGTGGCACAGCAGCACGCCTGCTAATCCTCCAGCGGCTCTTTAAACTAACAACACTTTAACATAATCTGCCCCTGAGCCCCCAGAGCCTCCAGAGCCTCCAGAGCTACTGCAGAAAACACCCTGACACACTGACAGGGACAGACAGGGACAGACAGGGCCTCCACACTCACCACAGCTACTGCAGAAAACACCCTGACACACTGACAGGGACAGACAGGGACAGACAGGGCCTCCACACTCACCACAGCTACTGCAGAAAACACCCTGACACACTGACAGGGACAGACAGGGACAGACAGGGCCTCCACACTCACTACAGCTACTGCAGAAAACACCCTGACACACAGACAGGGACAGACAGGGACAGACAGGGCCTCCACACTCACCACAGCTACTGCAGAAAACACCCTGACACACTGACAGGGACAGACAGGGACAGACAGGGCCTCCACACTCACCACAGCTACTGCAGAAAACACCCTGACACACTGACAGGGACAGACAGGGACAGACAGGGCCTCCACACTCACCACAGCTACTGCAGAAAACACCCTGACACACTGACAGGGACAGACAGGGACAGACAGGGCCTCCACACTCACTACAGCTACTGCAGAAAACACCCTGACACACAGACAGGGACAGACAGGGACTCCACAGCACGGACAGGGACAGACAGGGACAGACAGGGCCTCCACACTCACCACAGCTACTGCACACAGAAAACACCCTGACACACAGACAGGGACAGACAGGGGCTCCACAGTAGGGACAGGGACAGACAGGGGCAGACAGGGGCAGACGGGCTCCACAGGCAGAGACAGACAGGGAGAGGCAGGGGCTCCACAGCAGGGACAGGCAGGGACAGACAGGTGCTCCACGGACAGGGACAGACAGGGACAGACAGGTGCTCCACATGCAGGAACAGACAGGGACAGACAGGGGGTCTACAGGCAGGGACAGACAGGGACAGACAGAGAAAAGCAGGGATAGACAGGGACAGACAGTGAGAGGCAGGGACAGACAGGGACAGGCAGATGCTCCACAGGCAGGGACTGGAGCTCCACAAGCAGGGACAGACAGGGACAGACAGGGGGTCCACAGGCAGGGACAGACAGGGGGAGGCAGGAGCTCCACATGTAGGGATAGACAGGGACAGACAAATAGAGACAGGGGGTCCACAGGCAGGGACAGACAGGGACAGACAAATAGAGGCAGGGGCTCCACAGGCAGGGACAGACAGGGGTTCATGGACAGGGACCAACAGGGATGGACAAGGACAGACAGGGAGAGGCAGGGGCTCCATAGGTAGCAACAGACAGGTGCACCACAGGCAGGGACAGCGACAGGGGCGGGGAAATCACATTTGAATCAAGGTGAGTTCATGATTCACTTGTTACTTGGCATTTGCTTAGTTCCAGATACAAACTGAATCTCTATAACAAATATTTACAATTAAAGAAACTCCGCACGCTCTTTTAGTTTTAAAAATGTTCTCACAACTGAACCTGAACCTGCAGACAACACATACGTCTTCTCATTCTCAGTATGTGGACACCAACCTAGAAAAAAGGTTAAGAAATCAGTCCCGCGAAATCACTTTTTTTCTCAGGATGCAGCTGCAGCCGTCCTCAGCACCAATTTGTTCCCTGTTGACCCCTGACCTTTCGGAGATAATCTGGACACACCCCGAGCTCCACATCCTGTTTGAGGGTCAAGCATGAAGTCACTGAAAACTGCTCACTGCACCACGAAGCCCATTGTGAACAGATCCTCAGTGGTTATCGTTATTTATATCTAATATTTTCGTGTGAATCTCGCGACGTATCAGGTGGCATCGATCATTTTAAAAGTGACTTTCTCTAAATCAGGAATCTCCAACCTTTAGCTCGGGAGCCAGTAGCTCTCCACCTCTTTACAAGAAGCTCACCAAAGGATTTCTGAATTATACATATTGTACTACATAACTCAGACTTGATTAATTATTATTATTATTATTATTTATTTCGGTCACAGGTATATTTTGACATTAATTTAACATACACAGACCGAAAAGGTGCAGGCTGTATTCCTTTATCAGAGCGTCATCTTGACACCAGTTCATCTTCATAAATACAGCAAGAGGAAACGAACAAATCAGTAACAGTACAACAAAGTCCTACAGCACAAACTAAGCATCATAATTCATGTATCTGTCCAGAGTTAAACATTTAAACTTCTTTGTAAAGTGAAAGAGACTGGTGCAAAATTTTAAGTTTTCTTTACAGTTGTTCCAGAGCTCCACCCCTTTAACAGATTTACAAAACTATTTAATGTCCTTGTTCTGATTTTCTTTTTGATAAACATGGCTGTGCCTCTGAGCTCATATCGGCTCTTTCGGATTTTGAACATGTTCTGTAAAGATGTTGACAGGAGATTGTTTACTTTGAACATGATTTTCAGAGTATAAAGGTCGACTAAATCATAAAATTTCAGAGTTTGAAGGTTTATAAATAACACATTGGTTGATTCGTTATAAGCTGATTGCCTTTTTTTGCAAAGTAAAGACTGGATTTGTATTAGTCTTATATGTATTGCCCCAAATCTCAATACCGTAGGTTATGTAGGGCATTACCAGCGAGTTGTACATAATAAAAATACTTTATTTGTCCTTTGTGCACTAATAAATTGATAATGGTTTGATGTTTTATAGCCATCTAACTGTAGATCTAAGGCAATCCGTGTATCATTCGTTCATTCGTTTTTCAATATAAAACCAAAAATAAGAAAACGAAAAAACAACAGTTTTCTTCGCTATTTGTCTCCAAAACCAAAATGAAAAAACGGATAATGATTAGTTTTTTCAGTTTTCGATTTTGTGTTTAAATGAAGAATGGAAAAAACGGATAACGGCCGTTTCCCATTTATGTGACTTCCATGACTGCGATGCCGAACTTTTGCACTGTATATGGACTGAACCAGGACTGATCCAGGTCCGAGACCAGACCGGGACCAGAGCGGGACTGAGACCGGGACAGACCGGGACCAGAGCGGACCTGAGACAGAGACAAGACCGAGACAAGACCGAGACCAGACCGGAGGCTCAGAGCCCCCACGGCAGGGCCGGAGCTCGAAGGTGAGGCTTGGACCCCGCGGAGGCTCAGAGTCAAAGCGTGGAGTCCACCCCAGTCCCGCTCTGGTCCTGGTCTGGTCCCGCTCTGGTCTTGGTCTGGTCTCGGACCTGGATCAGTCCTAGTTCAGTCCGTACCCGGTGCAAAAGTTTGGCATCGCAGTCACGGAAGTCACGTAAACGGCCGTTATCCGTTTTTTCCATTCTTCATTTAAACACAAAATCGAAAACTGAAAAAACTAATCATTATCCGTTTTTTCATTTTGGTTTTGGAGACAAATAGCGAAGAAAACTGTTGTTTTTTCGTTTTCTTATTTTTGGTTTTATATTGAAAAACGAATGAACGAATGATACACGGATCTAAGGCTTGTCCTCTTATATCGAATCAATTTCTTGCAACAGCCAAAATGAGTTGCTCACGGGCATTTTCATTTTGTAAAAGTAGCTCACTGGAAGCAAAAGGTTGGAGATCCCTGCTCTAAATAAGTGAGAGGAGAGACAGCGGCAGGACAACCAAAAGAGTGACAGGTGATCACTGTATGGTCAAGGTGAAGAGTCTTACACGAAGGTAGTAAGTGTTAGTCAGAGCTGGGATTGGCCCGGTGACCTCCTGGTTTGTGGGCTTTTCTGTAGAGCAGTTTGTTTAAGCGGAGGGAGCAGAGGGTCAGTGTTTAAACTTAACAGTGTCTTAATGAGAGACTGCAGCTTTTACACACTGTTACTGTCATTACTGTGTCGCCTTTACAACACCGTAAACTCACACTCACGCCCACGGGGGTGAACAAGCATTTACACTTACTTAAATGTCTTAAATTTGGTCTTTTTATTTAAATCAAGATATGAACAATAATAATAACAGAGCTGACCCTTTTGCTTTACTTCTGTTTGTGGACTAAAAACAATAGAAATGTGTATCTTATTTCCCAGAAAAATGCACCCGGGGCCATCTCAGATCTATAGAATGTGAATGAGGCTGTTTCCGCTCTTACTGCTCTGCCCCAGGGCGGGTGTGGCAGGGTAAAAGACTTCTTTATTATCGAAATCAATGTGTAAAATGTTAGTATTGTGACAGCACTAATTGCAGTTTCTTTTTAAAGGCTGCAGTGGACTGAGGACCACCTAACCAGAGCCAGTCTAATAAAAGACCCCCGCGTGAGTCCAGGGCCGTTCTGGCTCCAGACCAGAATAGGAGCCAGAGCCTGGGCCAAACCCGGTCTAGACCTGAGTCTGTGTGGATTCTGTCTGTTTACCACCTCCCCCCTGCAGGCCTGTCACTGTACACATACTGGAAGTACAATGTATTGTTTCTTAAAGCGAGCCACTCTGCAAAATCAACTTTCAGAGCTTTTTACCATGTTGTTTCCGCTTCTCATTTACCACTTCAAAGTTGTTTTCAGAGTGATTCTTGTACGTTTGAGTCATCTTTTTTCGCTTATTTTCAGGATAAGAGCAATCCGTTTTCACCGCCACAGGTCCACGCCCACCTAGTGACTCCGCTCAATTTTATTTCTCTCCAGCGACTAGGTCAGGAATCGGAATACACTAGAGGGTTCGCAAAAACCCTGGAAGTGTGAGTTCAAGCACCAGCCAATCATCAAAGAGCCATACATTCTGTGTTGGCAACGATTCCCGAGATCGAGGATTTAAAGCCGGAACAAAAAGAATGTTTGGTGAATTTTATCAAGGGGAAAGACGTAATTACCCTTCTTCCTACGGGATTTTGGAAAATACATACGTCACGACCAAATAACAGTGATTGGTTAAATGAAAAAAAGTACCCACCTACTGTCGAGCGAACGAATCCTAATGCTGCGAGGTCAGACGGTTTCTACGACGTGAAACCAGCTGATGAATCAGATTTCATGCCCTCTGCTCTGCACTTACTTTGCTCTTCAGTTTGTCCTAACTGGTGATATGTGAAGGATTAACAAACACAACATTTCTTCTTTAAAATGTCAAAATAAATGGTACTCCTGAAGACCATTTTATGCCAGTAAACACCGGGACTGTGGCCAAATAAAGAAATTCTTGGTCGACAAAAGACATGTCCTGCCCATCGACTAACCAACTAAAACTACCACACTTCTCCTCTCTGTAACTCCTCTAACCAAAAATGTCTGCCACCCCTGCTCGTTTCCAGACCTGGACCGAATCCAAGAGGCAGCGGTGGAGTGTTTAGCCCCAAACAGATGAGGCGGACTGGGGCACGGGCTCTGACCTCCACACCTGCAGCTCCCTGTGCACCAGCGGGCGTTACCCATGGGCCACTGCATCTCTGAACCACGCGCTTACACAACAACACTGCACATGAACTCCCGAAGACTCTTCTGTCCCAAATGGTTATATCTGTGTTTAATCTTGTTTTTGGTCCCGAATTAAAGATGCATTAAGTCAGAGTTCTGGTGGATGACGCACCGACTGCCTGTCCGCATAAAGAGTGTGGAGTGAATGAATGATCCTCTGTAAAGCCTAATATAAATCCAGTGATTAATAAATTCAATCAATTAAATGTTTATGTTCATGGAGACAACTGAGGACACCACAGTTCCACCTAAATCAGTTCTTCATGGAGTGCGTATACATGCACATCAGTATCCCGGTTATTAGAAACCAGGATACTGGAGCTCAGGGGTGTCAAACATACGGATCTGGCCCTCCAAGACCTTTAATCTGGCCCTCGGCTGATTTTCTACTAAACTATTTTAATTACATTTTCTATTAAAATATTTGTAATTTTCTGCGTTGCTTAACACAGCAGTGTCTAAAGCGTCTCTGTACGTGGCCCCTCCCACCAGAGCAGCACAAATGAAGACTTGTCTCTTTCCAAACGCTCTTAAAGGACGATCGTTTTGACTGTCGACCGTGACACCCTCATCAGAAAAATGTCAAAAATTTGAAAAGTAGACGCTGAGTGCAGGATTTTCCAAGAAAAATGACTTACTCCTATTTGCATCCAAGTTAATGTTAAAACATTGTGTTGAAATTGCATTTTTCTTAAAGTTTCAGGTTGTTCATAATATTATAATATTTTGTAAAAGAAAAAGTTCATCAATTAAAAAAGATTTTTGTAATAGATTTGGTTTCTCTGCACAAATATTTGAACTTATTGTTATTTTTGGGGTTTATATGCCATGAGTTTTCTGATCCGGCCCTTTGGGATCAGAGTAGGTTGGAGACGGCCCCCGGACTAAAATGAGTTTGACACCCCTGATGTAGCTCATATATTCCAATAGTAACTGGGATACTGTGGCATGTATACGCAGTATCCCAGTTACTGCAACATAATGTTGAGACAAACACTTTCCGGTCTTTTCACCACAACACAAGCGACATAAATAAAGTGACCAACATAAATAAAATGACCATACATGAGTGAAATGAGTGTAAAATAAAGAGCTGCGCTAAACCTTCACACGTACAATCTGCACTCGTATGACCTGCACACATATGATCGCTGAAAAACTAAAACATGAACTATCTCCTATACGATATACGCACACAACAGACTCACCATCAGCAGCACATCCTCTGTCACAAAACCAACAATATTCCACTGAGTCGTGTCTTTTAGTCCTAAAGAAGCTGTTTTTATCAGCGCTAACAGTTTATGCAAATGAGTCATGCGGTTTTAAGTTTCATTTCTGTAAAACTTAAACAAATGTGATCAAAGCTGAATTATGTTATCAAACGGGCTGATGTGGCTCTACAGTGGTTATGGTTTATATGTTGTAAAGTTAGGTTTATTTATGCAGAAGATTTTAATGAAGAATCTGTTGGGTTTGATGTGTGCAGTGGATTGTGGGATATCTCATAGTTCCTCACCGCTGGTTAAACCTCCCGAGCTTCCTCTGCTAAAGGAGCTCGTGGTTTGTATTTTTCCTGGTTTATTAATTTAAATTAAGTTTTTTTTTTTTTTTTTGTGCATTTGTAAGATTATGTCAAGAAACTGGGATACTCCATTTGATCATGTACACAGGGACATGAGTATCCCGTTTTCTCAGCGCGCATGTAAACGCAGTATCCTAAATACTGCCATAACCGGGATACTGATGTGGAAGTATACACACTCATGGTCAAATTGTGTTAAAATAAAGCACAGATTAAAGACAGAGCAGTGCTTACATTTAGCATCACACCCCCAAAGAGCATTGATGACGTCAGCTGCAAAGTATCACTTGGACAATGTGGATGTTGTTTACTCACGGTGTTAAGAATCGTGGATCTGGTTGAGTCTCGGTATAGACCTGGTTTGAACTTGGTTTCACCCTGGTTGTGTTTTTGTTTCTGGTTCGGTCCTGGTGTTACGACCTCCACACCTGCACCTCCACATGCCCCGTGTTCTCCCCCAGCCCCTGCCCCGTCCCAGCCCCCCGTCCCCTGTGTCTCTGTGTGTCCCTGGACATGTGTGGGCTCCAGTGGGCTTGAAAGGGCCTGGTGTGAGAGAGGTTAGGCTCCAGCTGACCTGCTTCACACGGCGGAGATCAGACAAAAGCGCGCGGACATTAGAAACATCATTATCCTTTTTCAGGAGCTGCCCGGGTTTAGCACACTGTATTAGACTTACCAAACAGACATGAGCAGTTCATTAGTTTAGTTTAGTTTAGTCTTTATTTCGAAGAGACATTAAGCTCACGAAAAACAGAGATGTCCTGCAACAGATTAGAGCTAAAAAGGTTGTTTCCATCTGCAGTCCCTGATTTACAAAAATAAGTTACAGAATGCAATACAACACAATTATCAACAATAACAACAATACACACTCTCAGATAAACACAAACACCATCACCATTACATCAGTCCATAGCAGGCCTGTAACGATAGTCAATAAATCATTTAATCGTACGGTAACTTTTAACGAGATCGATAAGTTTTCCGACCACAATAAATAATTTTTGCATGCATGTTTATTTCCTCCTCCTCTCTCTCTTCCTCTCTCTCTCTTTATCAAAGAATCTGAATGTCAAAAGGTTTCTATCTCTCTCTGACTCCTCTCGATCCCTTAGCATAATGACATTTAAACCACCGTGTCGGATTATTTGTGTATCGACACTGCGGATGCGCTCGCAGCTCGAGAGCAGAAAGCGCCGCTGTCTGTGTGGTTAACATGAAGCCGCGGCACAACCTTGCGCCGCCGTCAGAAACATGCTCTATATTATGAATGTGATTTTCTAATGGACAAAATAGCGAACTAGGAGCATGTAGAGCGCGTTAATATGAACACTTCAAGACCAAAATCCCGAGCCTCGCAACAGCAGCCACAGAGAGACGAGCCATTCCAATGTAAATCCATGACTAAAATAACTTTTAAGGGCAGTTTTGTTACAGAGACTTAATAATCCATTTTATTTTTCTTTTATTTTGGTTGTGTTTGGTTCAACATTGGTTTATTTGTTAACAAGTCCTTGCTGAGACCTACACTACATTAGGCTGTTCTTATGTTAACGAGTCTGTTTTATTTAGGCCTGTTGTTTTTGTCTTGCAGTTCCTTTGTTAAATCTTCTTTAGAAAATAAAGTTTACCGATATTTGAAAGGCTGTATTTGCATTTTTATTTCATTGTCACTATATTAGTTGAAAATGGTCTCAAAACGTCAATATTATCATTTATTGCAATAATTTCTTGGTCAAATAATCATTTAGCAAAATCTGTTATCGTTACAGGCCTAGTCCATAGTTTATAAAAATACAATATACCAGTGTTACATTACTATAAACAGATTATTTGTTTATCCACACTGCGGATGCAAGCGTTATGATGCTAAATGAACATAAGTGGAATAAGTCTTAGTGACCTGAATGTGTTAAATGCAGACGAGCGCCTAAATGACGAGGAGAAAAGTCTCAAACTTCAGAAGCCAGACATCCAGTGTGTGCTTTTACTTCCTCATTATCAGGAAATTCAATCAGAGCTCCATCTTATTTCAAGACATTATTTTGCAGAGATGTTATCAGCGATGTCATGGCTGAGTTTGTAACAGACGTCAAATAGATTCACAGTACTCATCCGGATTTGAGGAGTTTCTGGTTCAGGACTCATTCACTAATAATCCAAAGATAAACAACTCAATTTAAAGACAAAGGAGAAATTCAAATTGTTAATTATACAAAGTTTCTTCAGGTCTGGTCAGAATGCTGGTGGGTACTTCCTTATTTATACCTGTCAGCAGGGAGGAGCTAACTACAGTGAAACTACTCTGAAACTAACACACCTACTTGTTTACAGTTTCTGTTAGTTAGTTAATTCTATTTAACTGCACTAACTAATGAGCATAGACTTTGCCCATTTGACAAACCTGGACGACTGAGGGATTTTTCACACAACTCAACTTAAACTAAACACACATTTTTTCCTTTAATTGGAAGATTTTACGTAAACTTATTCCACACATATATAGTAATATATATAGAAACTAGTCGTGTAGCTCCGACCCTCCTGCACACTCCAAAATCAATGGTAAATGGTCACATACTGTATTTATATAACGCCCCTCCACCTTGAAGGCCCTCAAAGCCACAGATTCCTTTACATCAAGGAACCACTCACACATTCACGCATAAATGTATGCAGACACTGGGGGCGAGACGGGTTAAGTGTCTTGACCAAGGACACAACAGCATTGATCTGTTCATATCGATATGTTGTTTTGCTCAGTGGTGTAGTGGGAGTACACGCTCCTCTCCAAAAGCCATACACTGAACTTAACATACTGAAATACTCAAAGGTGTCATATAGATTGATAGTTTATTAAAAAAAAAAAAAAAAAACAAACTCACTTTTAGTACAAACATAAAGATGTCAGCCCAGTAAAAATCTGTCATATTTGATGTTTTACTCAAAATGATGCAGAATCATGTTATTAACATTAACGCCGTTCATAATCACCTACAGAACATAAATCACAGGCTACAACACATGAACCAGGACTAAACCAGGACTAAACCAGGTCTGAACCAGGAGGACTAAAAGAGGACTAAAACAGGACTGAACCAGGAGGACTAAATCAGGACTAAAACAGGACTGAACCAGGACTAAACCAGGTCTAAACCAGGACTAATCTTGGACTTGAGAGTGAGAGAGAGAACCCCGAGCCCGTGAAGCAGGGGGTCTGCAAAGAGCAATCGGGTGACAGCTGCGTTTACCCCAGTGGGGCATGGAGCTCTGCGCCAGTCTTTTTGCCTGCAGTCACCCAACTGTCTATGCGGGCACACCTCTGGTCCTGACACTCAGTCCTGGTTCAGTTCCAGTTTAGTCCTGTTTTAGTCCTGGTTCAGTCCCTCATGTCTCAGGTCATTAGGACAGTACTGCAGATATCATGAGCCTGTGCAGTTTGTTTTCACCATTTCCAGTCGCTCCAGTTTGACATTTAAGTTGTAGCTATTTTATATTTGTTATTTTTTTTATATCTCATGTTGGGAGAAGTGGGTGGACGGCGAACCCCCACGTAACACGTCCACTACTCTCCTGGTTTTGGTCAACTCCCTGACTAAAGCAGAGGTCTTAAGCTTCATATGAACACTTTAGTGTGAAGAACGAACTGCTCAAAGTGAAACTACACGGCTCTCTGATGAAATAACACCAGGGATAAGTTTGTTGTCAGTACAAATCATAATCTTTGGGAAGAAATACTCAACTCAAAACTCAAACTAAACCATGGGCCATGAGAAACCCCACATGGTCGTCCCTCTATACTGCGCTGTCTCGGTCTGTTGTTTGTAACAGTACACAGGCGATCGTGGCTGCGGCAGAGTGGGGCAGTTTTGACGGTGAGTGGACCGGACAGGAGGGGGCGGGGGGGGGCAGAGGGGGAGGGGCTGGGTGGTCCGAGAGCGTGGGGAGTTCATGCCCCTGCCAAGGCCTTTCGCACCGCGCAGACAAAAGCATTACAGTGAGAAGGGGCCCGCGCACACATCACAACACACAGAACACACAGAACACAAAACCTGACACACAACTCACAAGAGGCATCACAACAGAGGCGCCACCTGTCTCCTCTTCAGGGCCTAATGAGCGGCCGAGCGAGGGCCGAGCGAGGGGCAATTAGTGCAGGGGAGAGAGGGAGAGAGAGAGAGAGAATGAGAAGAAAGAGAGAGAGGGGGTAGTAGACAGAGAGACAGAGAACAGAGCAAACTGTAGCATCATCAAACCACTGACACATGAACAATTAGAGGAGAACACAAGTATGTCTCTGACGGCACACACAGCTGACCAGTAAACAGCTCATACGGACATGCACCGCCAACACAGAGCACACCTTTAGAAGCAGCCCCTCTGCATTTGACCCATCCTTTTTTCGCTTTGACCATCGCTCAGTGCTGAGTAACTCTTTCATGAGCAGAGGTTTGCAATGAGAGACCCATTTTTGGAGTTATAGAGTTCGTTTGTGTCATTGTTTCCCAAAGACTGGGTCACAACCCTCAGGTGGGTCGCAAGAGTTTTTTTGGGGGGTCACCTTGTCACAATCTAGCCTGATTCATCAGCTGGTTTCACTTCGTGGAAACCATCTGACCTCACATCATTAGGATCGTTCCCTTGACGGTAGGCGGGTAAATTTTTGAATTTAACCAATCGCTGCTATTTGGTCATGACGTATATAATACGCCGCTAACAGGGCTAACTGGAATATTAAGCTTTTCCATGTAAATGTCTGTGTTGAGAAAATAATTTTAGATGTAAAACCATCCTTGCATTTGAAGGATTTATTGTATTGTATTTATGTACTTCCTGATAGAAAGCTCGGCAGCAGCGGACTCATATATGAGAAAATAGTCCCTCAACATGCAACGATTCATGCGATGCAAGGTAAGTTTTATTTCAAACATCATTCTATCAACACAGACATTTACATGGACAGTCTGGCGTAATAATAGATTTGTTTCGGGTGTTTTGTGGAGTGGGTAAGACTGTTTTTAGTGGCAGAATAACTATGACCATTGACATGCACTAGTCTGGCACCAGCGACCTCTGCAAATACAAGGACTGGATGGAATATTTTAAAAAGTGTCTCCACACGTCTAGGAAATGAGGTCTTATGTCCAAAATTTCGAACTAAAGACAGAATGAGCCTTTACCAAAGACCAGAAGTTCAGCTGATGGGCTCCACACACGGCCACGACCCACAGCCTCCTCACAAAAGCCTGTACTAACTAACAGCTTTAATTAACAGTACAGTGACATCTCAGAAGGAAATCACTCAAACTCTACTGTAACAAGTGTGTAACATTGAGGAGGAATTACTACGATGAAAATGAATTTATACTAAATTCAGCCATCTCTCACTGATCATCTCTCCTTGTATTTGTGTCGACACGAGCAGACACTGTGTCAGACCGGAGCGGGGTCACCTGATCACGCCCCCTCTCCTCTGACCTTTGACCCATCAGACCTAAATGTGGAACAGTGCGAGGCTGCTGACACTCACAGGACTTCACACATACAGAGAACTGCACACTAAACCATTACCACCAATTAGAAAATATATAAACACATTTAAATCCACTGTGACCGACAAGGTGAAGTGACGTTGTAATATTTTCGCATTTTTGGAGGACACCAAAGCTTTAAATTTTGGTTTGAAATTAATATTTTCTTGTCACCTACAGCAGTTTGTACGCATTTTTTCCTGTCTTTATGGGTCAATGACATGATGCCTAAATTTTCTGTCCAATTGCAAGTTCTTCAGTTAAAAAAGGTTAAAATTTCATAATAATTCACCACATATCTTTAGTACATCTGACCTCCATGGAACCAAATAATTTTTTTTCACAAATTATTAGTTATCATGCATGTTTTTTGTACTTAAAGTGTTAAAATGCCATGTGGTGCATGGATATGTTTCGTAATTTTATGCATTTTACAGAGAAAAGTTGTATGTTACTGTGACTGTCACATTGGACATCAAAAGAAAATATCAATATGCTTTAAAAATCAAAAGAATTGCCAACAGTTTGTTTCTATACACTTCATATTAGTCAGAACTTAGATTAATATCCCAATCATGTTTTAGAAAATAAAACAATTTAAGGTTATTCTCGGTCGCACCACATGACATTTTTTAAGGTCAGTGCCAATTCATGTTCCATAAAAAGACACCAAAAATGATTAATATAAATGTTAAACATAGATTCATGCAGACCTAACATTGTAAATATTTGAAAAAAGTTCAATAGAAACGTTTTTTTTTTGTTTTTTTTTTTTTTTTTAACTTTGCCTGTTGAAAATCCTTATACATCACTGACCCATTTGTTTTTATGCTGAATAAATACCAGCAGCTGGTACAGTTGGTACACTGGTTACACTGGGAGTTCAGTTTAGATATTATTTTAGCTGTAAATGGAAAATGTAGACGGCTACTTTCTGGACTGGACACATCACCTGCATCATATAAATCTAAAACCATACTTAAAAACGTACAGTACTACATGGAGAGAGAGAAGATTAATGTCATACTGTACAAGATTATAGTAAAGTCAGGTAATGTTGCTGTTACTTTGGTGCATTTTTAAATACATTAGTCTAATATATCGCTTTTCCAGAGGCTCAAAGTTGCTTTACAGTTTCTTGCATCTTTTACTCACTCCACACTCAGTGACCGTAAGCTTATATTGGAGCCACAGCTGCCTTGAGACAGACTGAGGGAGGCAAGGCTGCCAATCTGCACCATCGACCCCTCTGGCCACCAACACGAACACTCATGCTATTTTTGCCCCTAGTGGCCTAGTGTGACACCTGCGGTCTCCCATCCAAGCACTAACCAGGCCCAGACCCACTTAACAAGGAAGAGGAAGAAAGACACCATTTTTTTAACATGCAAAACCATTGATAAATATAAAACATTACAGTATTTTCCGGACTATTGAGCGTGCCTGAAGCCGCATCAACACATTTTTAACTAACTTTTAAACTTGTACATATATCGGCCGCACCTGAATATAACCCGCAGGTGTGCATGTGTTCAAATACGTTTTCAAGTTCGCGCCGTCTGCTTTAATCGTCGCTGAAAGCTTTTATCGTCTTTTTGGATTGAGTCAGGTTGCCGTTGTCACACTGCAGTCGCCAAAATCTCACCATCGACTCATTAATGCCGAGCTCACGTGCAGCAGCTCTGTTTCCTTCTTCTAGATCACAGGTGTCAAACATAAGGCCCGGGGGCCAGGTCCGGCCCTCCAAGACCTTTAATGTGGCCCTTGGGTAATTTTCTACTAAAATATTTTAATTATATTTTCTAGTAAAATATTGTAAATTTTCTGTGGTGTTTATCACAGCAGCGTCTTCAGCGTCTCTGTACGTGGCCCCTCCCACCAGAGCAGCACAAATGAAGACTTGTCTCTTTCCAAACGCTCTTAAAGGACGATCGTTTTGACTGTTGACCGTGACACCCTCATCAACAAAATGTCCAAAATGAGAAAAGTGGAGCCGAGTGCAGGATTTTCCAAGAAAAATGGACTTATTCCTATTTACATACAAGTTCATGTTAAAACATTGTGTTGAAATTGTATTTTTCTTAAAGTTTCAGGTTGTTCATAATATTATAATATTATAACAAGAAAGAGTTCATCAATTAAAAAAAGATTTCTGTAATAGATTTGTGTTTCTCTGCACAAATATTTGAAGTTATTATTATTTTTGGGGTTTATATGACATGAGTTTTCTGATCCGGCCCCTTTGAGATCAATGTCGGTTGGATACGGCCCCCGAACCAAAATGAGTTTAACACCCCTGTTCTAGATCAATCACCGTTAACTTAAAAGCTGCATCATCTGCATTTCTTCGTGTGTTTTCCATGAGGAGGGTGTGTGTGTGAAGCGCAAAATAACTGTTCAAAACACAATCAAACGAGCATCTTCCTCGACGCATCACCCCCGAGCTCTACTGCGCATGTCTCCTGCAGAAAGAGCCTCTGTTCTGTCTGTATCATGTCAGTGTCTTGGAGGATTTCAGCAGATTTCAGACTCTCTCGTGAGTGGGGTTAGTTCTATCAATCAGGTTTGAGTGGATGTGCGGCTACTGAAGTTTGAGACGTTTCTTCTCGTCATTTACACAGATGGGTAAGACGTATCCCCCTCACTAATGTTCATTTAGCGTCATAACTTATTTTATCACATGACGATAAACTATTTGAGTGCAATAAAAATATCTCTAGCTAGTGCAACTTCATGATAACCCTAGATCCATGTGTAACCGCACAGACAGCGGCGTTTTCTGCACTCAGGCTGCGTGCATCCGCTGTGTTGCCAAACCATAGACCGTACATATGAATGGACAATGTGCCAAAACAAAGAATCCATATATTCGCCGCATTGTTTTATTAGCCACAGGGTTCAAAGTGTGAGAAAAAAATGTAGCGGCTTATAGTCCGGAATTTACAGCATATACAAATCCATGTTGAATACACCTGGACGTAACCCTTGTTTTTGGAGTGGACTCGTCCCTTTACACCACAGCGCCTCATGTTCTTTTACGAGGCCCCGTCCACAGACAGACCTGCTCTGCCGCTCGGAGCGTCCCGTCCCAGCCTGTGTGCGCTCGGGGCAGGTGTGGGGGTCAGGGGAAGGGTCGCGGCCTCGGTCCACTTCCCAAATATAGAGCAGGGTCTGTGGGGGGAGGGGAGGGGGTCGCGGGGCTCTCACACGAATGCTTTTATGTGCGGCGGGGGGCGGGGCATACCTGTCACACACTCACTACGTTTACATGCACCCTGACAATATCACGGTCCCACGGCTGCACACAAAACACCGCACTGGGGACGAAACACATGTACAGCATTTATGGGACTTCAGTTCAAGTATTATTTTAGCTGCAAAAACAAAATGGAGACGGCTATTTTCTGAACTGGACACGTCACCTGCATCATATAAAACTAAAACCAAACTTAAAAACATGCAGTACTCTGTGGAGATAGAGAGGTTTAATGCCATGCTGTAGATTACTGTAGACAAACACTGTTAACTCTGAACATGTGCCATTTAACTATATCTATGTGCAATTATTTTTAAGTCTATTTTTAAATTATTTTTAAGCCATTATTTATTATCTGTTTTGTTGCACGTTACCTTTTTCCTGCTGTTCTTGAACTGCGCGTTGCAACACTGGAATTTCCCCACTGTGGGACTAATAAAGGCATATCTTATCTTATTATAGTCAAAGTCAAATAAGCCAGGTTTGTGGAGATGCAAGCCCACTCACACTCAGGATGCAAGTTTCTCAGTGCAATAAGAACAAAAGAAATATTTTTGAGCTTAAAAGATACATACTGTGGCTTTAATGCTATGAGTTTTGTAAATGCTTAGGCATACTTCAAATAAAAATGTCAGTGAATGTCAAGTTTAGAATTTAGGGCCTGTTTACACGAGAACACTTGCAGGTAAATACGACAAAATATTTGATCAGAAGTGCCTTTCGTTTAGACGGTGACGGGGTTTTGGGGCCTTAAAAATGCAAAAATCTGAAACCACCCTCCAGAGTGGAAAAGTTGAATACGCCCCGCCGTAGGGTTTCCATCTACACTGCCCAAGACGCAAAACTCTGGTCAGATCTGCTCACGTCGCGTACGAGTTTACGTCACATACTGGCATGCATACCCAATCGAATTCCATATACTTTTGCGTCACCGTTTTCCTCCCAAAAACGCTCATTTAAACGCGGAATAAAAAATGAAGATTTGACTCCACTTTTGCGTCTTCTGTTCAAACCGTCATCATATAAACGTAGCCCTAGTTTCTGAAAATCTCCATTAGGTGAACATAAGATGACACAACACAACCCTGATCTCTACAGGTTGAGTTCACATCGTACAAATAGATTTTTTCAGATGGAGGGCAGGGGTCTATTAGCCAGGCTGGTGCGACCTAATGCCTCCGCTCAATTTCATTTCTCTCCAGCAACTAGGTCAGGAATCAGAATACACTAGACCACAGGTGTCAAACATAAGGCCCCGGGGGCCGGATCCGGCCCTCCAAGACCTTTAATGTGGCCCTCTGCTGATTTTCTACTAAAATATTTTAATTATATTGTCTTTTAAAAAATTTTATTTTCTGCAGTGCTTATCATATCAGCGTCTCCAGTGTCTCTGTACGTGGCCCCTCCCACCAGAGCAGCACAAATGAAGACTTGTCTCTTTCCAAACGCTCTTAAAGGACGATCGTTTTGACTGTTGACCGTGACACCCTCATCAGAAAAATGTCAAAAAATGAGAAAAGTGGAGGCGAGTGCAGGATTTTCCCCAAAAAATTTACTTATTCCTATTTACATACAATTTAATGTTAAAACACTGTGTTGAAATTACATTTTTCTTAAAGTTTCAGGTTGTTCATAATATTATAATATTTTGTAAAAGAAAGAGTTCATCAATTAAAAAAGATTTCTGTAATAGATTTGTGTTTCTCTGCACAAATATTTGAACTTATTGTTGTTTTTGGGGTTTATATGACATGAGTTTTTTTTTGGATACGGCCCCCGGACCAAAATGAGTTTGACACCCCTGCACTAGACGGTTTGCAAGAACCCTGGAAGTTGTAGACCGCGCACTGGCCAATCAATGAGGAGCTGTGAAGCCATGACGTCAAACTCAAGCGCCTGTCTGGGTCCCTTTTGTAGAACAGCACAACAGTAAACAAAGCGTCAAGATGGATGTAGACGAAGACATACATTCTGTGTTGGCAACGATTCCCGAGATCGAGGATTTAAAGCCAGAACAAAGAGAATGTTTGGTGAATTTTATCAAGGGGAAAGACATAATTGCCCTTCTTCCTTGGAGCATTACATATGTCACGACCAAATAGCAGCGACTGGTTAAATTTAAAAAAAAGTAAAAGTACCCGCTTACTGTCGAGTGAACGAATCCTAATGTTTCGAGATCAGACGGTTTCCACAAAGTGAAACCGGCTGATGAATCAGGCTAGGGGTGGGACATTTATTGTTTTTGAAAGAAATCTCCAAATTTACAATCCACAAATGTTGAACCTTCTCATTATTTGTTTGGGATTGGCTCCACAAACCTGTCATACTCATCTTAAGTTTTTAAGTTCTTCCAACTGACCCGTAAGTATTTGGGGTTGAATAACGGAACCACTTTCTGAAGCGACACTGAACTCTGCGCCAGTTTTTGTTTCATGTCGATAGGCCCAGTAATTACGGAGATACGAACCATAAACCAGTTTCCTACATTTGAGTCTCTGTCCGAACTCTATCGCAGCAGCAGAAACAACAGCCTCTGCGTCTCCTCCTCTTCACCACCACGAGGAAGACGATTCCCACAGCAAACCACGCAGTCTCACTTAAATAATATGAATTCAGTAACTGTTTCGCGGCTCCTCGTTTATGTATTTAACTCGGTCTCTGTCATAGAAGGAGTAACTCTACACTTCCTCTCTCCTCAAAGCCCCAGACCCAGAGCAAGACCTAATTCCAAACCCAGCCCCAACCCCAGCCTGCTCCTCTGAAGAGTCCATTCAGTGTGGTCTTTCAGCGGGTAACAGAGCCGCCTTCTCCTGCTGAAACATAAGACTTCCAGCGTGACCCCTCGCCGTGACCGTTGACCCCAGGACCGCGGCTCTGACACGTACCGGCGTGCCTCTGTACATGTGTGTTAGCGTGTGTGTGTAAGCATGTGTTTCAGCGTGCCTGCGTGCTGCCATCATGGGAGTATTAAAAGACTATAATAAAAAGAATCGGGCAGGTGGGACGTGTCTTACAATCCACCTGCTCACACCGAGTCACATGCGCAGACGTCCGGGTGACCAGATGTCTCGATTTACCCGGGACAGTCCCAGTTTGGAGCCCTGTGTCCCCTGTCCCAGCAGATTTACACAAAACCGGTGATTTGTCCCAGTTTTATACAAGAAATGTCCCAGTTGTTCCTACTTTTGACCAGTAATTTTATAATTTGCTAAGCTAAAATACTCAAAACTTAGCCTGATTCGGTTTCCACGAAGAGAAACCGTCTGACCTCGCAGCATTAGGATTTGTTCGCTTGACAGTAAGTGGGTCCTATTTCTATTTAACCAGTCGTTGCTATTTGGTCGTGACATATGTAATGCGCCAAATCCTGTAGAAAGACAGGCAATAACGTCTTTCCCCTTGATAAAATTCACCAAACATTCTCTTTGTTCTCGTTCTTGTTTATGCAACCAACACAGTCACACTATGCTGAATACTTACACACTTTACTTTTATCTTTTTTCAGATTTTAAGAACATTTTGGGCTCTTGTGCAACAGAAAAACAGTCCAGATAGCAAATAACATGAGCCTCTAAAATTCTTGCTCTCAAAATAAATAATACAACCGCTGCATTATTGGGATCTTGTGCATTGAATAAGTGAGAGGTGATTTCATTCTTCAGTTTGTGCCCATTGTCCTTCTAAGATGATTCTATAACAGCGACGTAGAAGTTTGTAGCAGATTTGTACAGAATTTAATCTTAAATTAACTAAAATAAAGTGTAAAAATAAAACTCCTCTGTGTGTTGTTTAGCTAAATCAGGATAACCCTACAAAGTGTTATCCGTTTACTCTCAAAACGTTAATATATAACTCTTGATTTCTGGGTTAAACAGGAACTTTGGCTCCAGTGTTATTTAATTAACATTTCCAAAAAATGTTAAATTAACTCTGAGAAAATGTTCACAATTGATTCTGCGAGAGTCAGTTTTAACACTCCACTTTTTCGCTGTGTACCTTTTTTTCTTCATTTGACGTTTATATTTTTGTTCATTAAAATAAAACGGCAAATATTGGTAGGAACTATTTTTTTCTTCCCCAGATATTGTCCCCACCGTCACTATGCAAACTCACACACTCGCTGGATCCTCTGTAAACTACAAGAGATAATATTTTGTTTTCTCTTTGCTCATTGCACGTTTATTTGTGGATCTATCGCTCAATGGTTCCTTCTTCTTCTTCCCGTCTGTGTGAGTGGCATTTCACACAGTGTAAAATGAGAGGTCAGACCCTCAGTGACTTGTGACTGTGTAAGTGTATTATGTGTGTTTTTGTGTGTGTATATGTGTGTGTGTTTGTGTGTGTGTGTGTGGTACAGAGATCCTCCACGCTCAGATGGGCCTGTTGTTTGGACCTGAAAGTACATTCCCCATTAGCTTAAATGCTCTAATTGAGTCCACATGCTGTCATATGTCAAACAGCTCTGCATTCCCACACCCCCCGAACGCATCTCCGCCGCACGGCCCCCTAATGGACTGGAACTACAAGCAAACAGCCACCGCTCTGTATCTGTCCTACGATCAGCACGGAGAATCTCATCCAACTGTGTGACAAATATTTAGGCTTTTAAGAGTTATTTGTGACGATGTTTTCGAAAGCAAAAGTGTCCGGACAAGAGGGAAGACGATACTTGGCCACAAACCAGAACGCACTTTTTCACGACATCATCAAAAGCTGCACAACTCTGTCAAACATATTTACATCAGATAGTAGTTTCTTTAAAGATCCCGTATTAAGCAAAATGGACTCTTGTGAGCTTTTTTAGTCGCGTTAGAAAGTTTTTAACTCACCAAAAACATTCCTGGAGTTGTGTTTATTTCATTTGCACATATCTTTTCTACTTTGTGATGTCATGAAGTGGTAGATTTCAAGTTAACAGCTCTTTTTATCTTCAGTAGTTCAGGCAACTCCAGGGCTGAAATCATCCAAATGAGTGTAGTGAAGGTGTACGGAGTTTAAAAACACAGTGGAGCAGGACTCTTTTGGGAGGAGGTTAGAGAAGTGAATATTCCTACAAATCCTGCTATGTTTATTTTAGGTGTCTATCCCAAAAAACACAAGTTTAACTAAAAGTGAACAAATTATGATTAACTGCATTTTTTTTTTTACAAGCAAAAAGAACAATTGCGATATTTTGTAGAAAAAACTTGTAGGCCCAAGTTGGTGCACTGGGTAAAAAAGATGCTCATAGTTTTTCCCTCGGAAAAGATCACATGGATTAGGAAAGGAAATTGTTTGACAAGATGTGGGGTCCTCTTAAAAGTTTTGTTGGGAATCTTAATTTGATGCTGAGGATGACTGAGATTTCTCTTTTAACCTTTTATTTTTATTTATTTATTTTTTATAATTATTTTTTTTTATGTACACACACACACACACACACACACACACATATATATATATATATATATATATATATATATATATATATATATATATATATATATATAATATATAGATATAGATATATAGATTTACATACATACACTCTTAAAATATATATATATATATATATATATATATATATATTATATTTAAGAGTGTATGTATGTAAATCTATATATATATATATATATATATGTATGCATGTTTATATATTTATATTTAGGTTGGGGGGGTTATATGTATGGATGGCTATAACTTAATTTTCTAACTGTGAGGTTGCTCTGTCCTTGTTTTTGTTTTTTATTTATTTTCATGTACACGACTGGCAAATAGATTGTAATTATGCTATCATAATGTATAAAAACTAAATTAAAACATTGTTTAAAAAAAACAAAAACCACACTGGAGCTCTTCCAGTTTTACCACATGACATCACAAGGTGGAACAGAGTGTTTGCTGTTTGAGAGAAGAATTCTAAATATCTAACTATGCCAGGTTTGTGTGAAGGAAATAAAACAAAACCCAACTCCAGGTCTGTTTGCGATGATGATATGAATACAGATGAATAAATACAGAGCAATACAGAACATTTAAAAAGAAAAAGTGTAAAGAATAAGTTATTTCTGTCTCTTCCCTTTCACATTATTTGGGGTTTTGTTTTAGTGGCTGGAGGTCAGAGGTCAGAGGCCAGAGGAAGAGCTGAGTTCCTTGCAAACACTCATTCATAAAACTCAATCTTGTGACGGTCCGACTCTGAGCCGGCTGTGCCTCCGGATGAACCAGCGCCAAATATTAGATTACGATATTTAAACTAATATTTTTATTAGTTGTTAGAGGCCGGATTCGTAGTGGATTTTCAGGAAAGAGAGTTGATTTCAGACTAATTAAAGGCCCTGTACCCAATTTCCCCATGTAGTTGAGGAAAAACCCTGTACAGATATATTATATAAGCAGCTCTTGAGGTCAAAATAACTCTCTGCATATAAATATTAAGCATTTTATTGTCTGTATTTATTGTTTTACTGGCCCAAGTGTGTGTTAGTATGTTAGTTGTTATCTTAACCACGACAACAAAACTCCACTCTGATCTCTGATTACTGAGTTGTAAAAAGCTCTTGTAAACTCATCACGGTGAAAAATTTGGATGCTCTAAACCAGGGGTGTCAAACCTCGGGAGACACCAGTAGCTCTGCACCCCCTTCCAAGTAGCTCGTCAATTATATATGGGTCAGTCCATACGAAATCAGCCACCCTCCCCTATGAGCCATCTCAAATTTGGCTGAAACAAATTCTAAAAAATAAGAAAATTATGAAATTAAATGAAAATGAAAGAATCTCAAATTTTAGCTCAGTCATTCCTGAGTTATGACCTGTTGAAATTTTGGGGCCATGTTCACTTTTTCTGAAGCCTTAATTTAGAAGCATGTTTGGGAGACCATAACTTCATAGAAAAAAGAGCGAGGAAGCTGAAAATTTATATTATTGTAGATTCTTGGTCATAGATTCTGAATCTGTTGTCAAATATTTGGTATCTTT
Source organism: Boleophthalmus pectinirostris (assembly GCF_026225935.1). Classification (NCBI taxonomy): domain Eukaryota; kingdom Metazoa; phylum Chordata; class Actinopteri; order Gobiiformes; family Gobiidae; genus Boleophthalmus; species Boleophthalmus pectinirostris. The sequence continues at coordinate 35,575,503 of NW_026571353.1, read as the reverse complement.
ATTAAGATAACAAAATCTCACATTTGGTTGCTGCTCAATATTTTTTTTTTTTTTTCAATTTTTGAGGTCCAAAATCTATTTACTCCAAGCAGATATTTACAAATTAACTGTTGAACCTGAATTTTTGAGAAATTTGAGAGAATGACCATTTCTGACAACAATCTCACACTTTTCTGAGCTTTCATGTGGATGGTGCATCTTTAAAATGGCATAATATCTTTATTTTAGTAATAATTTACTTAAGATAATTATGTAACCAAGGTGACAAATAATGGTAAAAGTCAAAGGTGCATTGTGTAACTTTTCAGGTGGAGCGTCTGTCGAATTATTTTCTCCATATAGATCACAGGTGTCAAACATGTGGCCCGGGGGCCAGATCCGGCCCTCCAAGACCTTTAATCTGGCCCGGCTGATTTTCTACTAAAATATTTTAATTCTATTTTTTATTAAAATATTGAAAATTTTCTGTGGTGTTTATCACAGCAGCGTCTCCAGTGTCTCTGTACGTGGCCCCTCCCACCAGAGCAGCACAAATGAAGACTTGTCTCTTTCCAAACGCTCTTAAAGGACGATCGTTTTGACTGTTGACCGTGACACCCTCATCAACAAAATGTCAAAAATGAGAAAAGTGGAGCCGAGTGCAGGATTTTACAACAAAAATTTACTTATTCCTATTTATACAAGTTCATGTTAAACAAGTTCATGTTAAAACTTTGTGTTGAAATTGTATTTTTCTTAAAGTTTCAGGTTGTTCATAATATTATAATATTTTGTAAAAGAAAGAGTTCATCAATTAAAGATTTCTGTAATACATTTGTGTTTCTCCGCACAAATATTTGAACTTGTTGTTATTTTTTGGGGTTTGTATGACATGAGTTTTCTGATCCGGCCCCTTTGGGATCAAAGTCGGTTGGATACGGCCCCCGGACCAAAACGAGTTTGACACCCCTGATTTAGATGTTATTGCTTTGTCTGAAATGTTTCACAGTATGGCTTTAAACCTTCCTAACTTCACGGAGACCAAACCAGACCAAGTTACAGATCAGATCTGTGGAGAGGCGACCCTGCTCACAGTCAGAATGTCTGTTGTTTTTTTAGGCATTTTTAAGCTGTAAAACCACCTATACCTGAATAAATCTAAGGTAGAGCTGTTTAAAGTCACACTGTGGAACATTTCAAGCTGAGCAATGACATATCCACTGAAACAAGCAGATGACGGACCCGCCAACCAAAAAGTTACAGAGTACATTTTTAAAGTTAAAGTAAAGTAAAGTCAAATGAAATATATTTACGGTCATCCTTTTTGCTCGGCCTTTGTGTGTGTTTAAGGCGCTGGCGGGTGAGGAGCTGGTGCGTGGTTCCGTGGGTGTCAGGTGGACTGAACAGAGGGTCCTTGAATGCACCGCGCACACAAACGCACCATGGTCCGGCAACAATGGCACTCCTGTTTAAGCGCAGATCTCATTTGATGGGAGATAAAAGTCTGTGAGGCACTGTAGCACAACAAGATCATGTCCAGATAGTTATCGGGCGACGGGGGCGACAGGGGCGACAGGGGCGACAGGGGCAACAGGCTGGGTCAGGGATGGTAGGGGTCAAAGGTGTCAGGGGTCAGAGCTGTCAGGGGTCAGAACTGTCAGGGTCAGGACGGTCAAGGGTCAGATGTGTCAGGGTCATGTCAGGGCAGATGTTTCAGGGGTCAGAACTGTCAGGGGTCAGATGTGTCAGGGGTCAGACTGTCAGGGGTCAGAACTGTCAGGGGTCAGATGTGTCAGGGGTCACAGCTGTCAGGGGTCAGATGTGTCAGGGGTCAGATGTGTCAGGGGTCAGATGTGTCAGGGGTCAGAACTGTCAGGGGTCAGGACTGTCAGGGGTCAGGGCTGTCAGGGTCATGTGTCAGGGGAGCTGTCAGGGTCAGATGTGTCAGGGGTCAGAGCTGTCAGGGGTCAGTCAGGGTCAGACTGTCAGGGGTCAGGGGTCAGGGGTCACAGCTGTCAGGGGTCAGATGTGTCAGGGGTCAGAGCTGTCAGGGGTCAGATGTGTCAGGGGTCAGAGCTGTCAGGGGTCAGATGTGTCAGGGGTCAGAACTGTCAGGGGTCAGAGTCAGGGGTCAGGGCTGTCAAGGGTCAGATGTGTCAGGGGTCAGGGCTGTCAAGGGTCAGATGTGTCAGGGGTCACAGCTGTCAGGGGTCAGATGTGTCAGGGGTCAGAGCTGTCAGGGGTCAGATGTGTCAGGGGTCAGAGCTGTCAGGGGTCAGAACTGTCAGGGGTCACAGCTGTCAGGGGTCAGAATGTGTCAGGGTCAGGGTCAGAAGGGTCAGATGTCAGGGGTCAGGACTGTCAGGGTCAGATGTCAGGGGTCAGATGTGTCAGGGTCACAGCTGTCAGGGGTCAGATGTGTCAGGGGTCAGCTGTCAGGGGTCAGATGTGTCAGGGGTCAGAGCTGTCAGGGTCAGAGCTGTCAGGGGTCAGACTGTCAGGGGTCAGGACTGTCAGGGGTCAGATGTGTCAGGGGTCAGATGTGTCAGGGGTCAGATGTGTCAGGGGTCAGAGCTGTCAGGGGTCAGATGTGTCAGGGGTCAGGACTGTCAGGGGTCAATGTCAGGGGCTGTCAGGGGTCACAACTGTCAGGGGTCAGATGTGTCAGGGGTCAGAACTGTCAGGGTCAGATCTGTCAGGGGTCAGATGTTGTCAGGGGTCAGGACTGTCAGGGGTCAGATGTGTCAGGGGTCAGATGTGTCAGGGGTCAGGGCTGTCAGGGGTCAGAACTGTCAGGGGTCAGAACTGTCAGGGGTCAGGACTGTCAGGGGTCAGGACTGTCAGGGGTCAGATGTGTCAGGGGTCAGGCTGTCAGGGGTCAGACTGTCAGGGGTCAGAACTGTCAGGGGTCAGATGTGTCAGGGGTCAGACTGTCAGGGGTCAGAACTGTCAGGGTCAGAACTGTCAGGGGTCAGTCAGGGGGTCAGATGTCTGTCAGGGGTCAGAACTGTCAGGGGTCAGAACTGTCAGGGGTCAGACTGTCAGGGGTCAGAGTGTCAGGGGTCAGAGGGGTTAGGGGTCAGATGTGTCACGGGTCAGAGCAGTTAGGGTGTCAGGGGTCAGATGTGTCAGGGTCAGATGTGTCAGGGGTCAGATCTGCACTGAGGGATTTGGGGAAAAGAGTTAGATTTTAGAATTTGTTGATGTCATAATTTCAGATGGGGGAAGTGTTTTGTAAAACTCTGAGAGATTCATTAATTTTGAACAAAACAGAGGTGGGACTTGCAAGTCGTGACTTGGACTCAAGTCAGACTTGAGTTGCTATTTCTAGGACTTGAGACTTGACTTGATAAAATGAACTAAGACTTGGGACTCAACTTGGACTTGAGGCCTGTGACTGGAGAAGCACTTTTAAATCTGAATTCTTTCTACTCTGACCGTAATGATTCACACTAAGATCTTGTCAAGACATTTAAAAAGGAAAAAAATAACTAAATTATTTTCTACAACTCTTATATACTTATAAATACTCACATATAAATACACTATGATTTTTTTAAGTACAATTTATCTTAAAATTCATATAAATTGCAAAAATCTAAGTTAGGTTTAAAGATTTGAAATGACTTGAAGCTCAAAGCAGACAATTTGGACTTGATTTGGACTTATGGGCCAGTGACTCGAGACTCAACTTGGACTTGCCTGTATTTGACTTGACTCGGACTTGAGGTCAAGGACTTGAGGTTTACTTGAAACTCGCAAAACAACGACTTGGTCCCACCTCTGGAACAAAATGACCAGAACTGAAGATCCAGCTCACTGTTAGGTACAATTATTCATCTGAATGTTTTGGGTCACGATTTTGAGATTGAAAAATTGCACAATTTCTAAAACTAAACTGTAAAATTTTTCGTTAATTTCACTTTTGTTTATTTATACTGACAGAAGACTATACAATGTGTCCCAATTTTAGTTTCATGTGAATAGGCCCGATCACAGTTTTGGCAGTGATTGCTAATGTGTGCACTGTGTCACCATGGTAACTGTTGAACATTTTGCCAATAGTGATGCATGTAAAACACCCCCAGCATGACATCACTGCAAAGTATCAATTCACTCATCCATCAAATGCTAAATTACAATGACTCTTTAAGGTCACTTGATACATTTATGGAAATTGTAAGAAGAAGTGCGTTTAGTCAGATAAATGTGTGTTTTTCTTGAGAGATGTAATTGCTTTTTATAGTTTAATATTGTGTGTTTTTTCTGGACTGTGCACATTGTGTTGACTGCTGCCTTGGCCGAATCCCTCTCCGAATCTCAAAGGGACTTCCTGCTTAAATAAAGTTCAAATAAAATGAGACCCAACTTTCTTCCCTTTTTTGTTTTGCTTTGGTCTCTTTGGTCTTTTGAAAACACCCCTCCTCCCCCTCTCCTTCTGTGTGAGTGAGAAATGAGAGCCACCTGAAGCGGAACCCTGTCCACCAACCGCACACAGAGAGGCCCCACAGGTGTCCCCCCTCCTCCTCCTCCTCCCCGTCCCTCCCCCCGTGTGGTCATTCACGAGAGCCACAACAAACGCCGGAGCCTGAGGGAATCCAGCGCCCAGCACGTGAATAACAACAACACAGGAGCGGCCATTCAGCAGCACAGACGGCCTTCGCATTAAAGCCGCACTGTGGAGCGCCTACTTGTCACCTGCTTGTCTCACACGAAGGAATGACATTAAAAGGGAACCAGCAAACGCGTTGCTACTGAACGGTTTCTGTGTACGTGGTGTTTGAATAGCAGGCCTATTGTGTTCTGTTTCTATGCTTTTTTTTGTCTATTTTAGAGCGAACTTTGTAAATTTACTAAGCCGATTCATCAGTCGGTTTCACTTCATGGAAACCGTCTGACCTCGCATCATTAGGATTCATTCGCTTGATGGTAGGAGGGTACTTTTTTTATTTAACCAATCACTACTATTTACTAATGCACGACTAATGGGGCTAACTGGTATATTAAGCTTTTCCCAAATTCCAAAAATTCACCAAAAACATTCTTTTTGTTCCAGTTTTAAATCCTCGATCTTGGGAATCGTTGCCAACACAGAATGTATAGCTCTTCGCTGATTGGCTGGTGCCCCGACTCGCACTTCTGGGGTTCTTGGAAACCATCTACTTCTCCACCCCTTTACAAGCAGCTCGCCAAAGGATTTCTGAATTATACATATTGTACTAAATAACTCACATTTGATGAATTACCACTGTAAATGTGTTATTTTGTCTTTTGTGTACTAATAAATGGATAATGGTTTGATGTTTTATAGGCATCTAACTGTAGATCTAAGGCTTGCCCTCTTATATCAAATAAATTTCTTGCAACCGCCAAAAGTTGAGTAGCTCTCTGGCTTTTTAATTTTGTAAAGGTATAGCTCACCGGATGCAAAAGTTTAGAGATCCCTGGTCTAGTGTATTCTGATTCCTGACCTAGTGCCTGGAGATTGAGCGGAGGCACTAGGTGGCACCAGTCTGGGTATAAATTTACAGCTTTATGTAAAAAGCTGAGTGTGTGATGCCTTCAGTGGCCTCTGCGATTTCAAGTAGTATGTGACATCACACAGGACTCTGATTACAGTCATGTTTCTGATACAAACACCTGTCTGCTTGGGCGAAGTCTGAAGTCTGGATACCTGTTAGTCCAGTCACACTACTCCTTATACGTCCAGACCCACCCCTTCTCCCTTTCCCCTCACTCTCCCCTCAGTGTAGCAGTTCTATCTGAAATGTAGTTTGCAAGAATCACGGAAGTTGTAGACCGCGCACCGACCAATCAGTGAAGAGCTGTGAAGCCATGACGTCAAACTCAAGTGCCTGTCTGGGTCCCTTTTGTGGTACAGCACAAAAGGAAACTTTTTACTTTAATTTTATCAAGGGGAAAGACGTTATTGTCCTTCTTCCTACGGGATTTGGCGCATTACATATGTCATGACCAAAAAGCAGCGATTGGTTAAATAAAAAAAGTACCTGCCTACCATCGAGCCATGGAATCCTAATGTTGTGAGGTCAGATGGTTTCCAAGAGGTGAAACCGGCTGATGAATCAGGCTAAGGCTACGTTCAGACTACAGGGCTTGATGCTCAATTCGGATTTTTTTGTGAAATCCAATGTTATTGGGGGGTCGTTCACATTTCCAATTAAATGCGACTTGAATGTGATCTCCAGTGTGAACATTAAATGGTCCAAAAGTGTCCACTGCACCGCAGAGAGCGTGCTCTGTGTATATGGAAGTTGTCCAAACATGGACGCGAGTATTGAGCACCTGGAGATTTTAAAGTTCCTCTCGTACCGGAGCCAGAACATGAACAACTTATTTGTTTTAAGGAGGAGATTGAGAAGGAGAAGGACGAGGTTTTTGGCCGTGGCATTTTGTGGGACAGCGGCAGCGACGTCTGTTGAAAGGAACGTGTGATAAAAGATCAGATACAGGTCACATAGAGGCCAAAAAATTGGATCACTTCAGGCTGCAGTCTGAACGTAGCCTAAGTCAGGTCTGTTGAGAGGAGGCATGTTTATCGATACATTTGTCATCAGTAAAAATATTCTGCAGTATTAGATGTGAGATGTTCCACAGCAGACTATTAAGATAAACCCACAATTTTGGCTTGTTGTCAGTGCTGCCCTCTGTGTGACCTGAGAGATTTACCACTGTGGCTTTGCACCTGACTCTCCTCACAGAACATCACTGTGCTCTCGTCTCAGCTGAATGTGGTTTAAAGACCAATATTACACGATTTTCTCACCTCTAATAATGTTGTTTCCTCATCGCAAACAGACCTGGAGTTGTGTTTTGCTTCTCAAATGGAAAACACTCCAATATGTGATGTCGTGATAAAACAGGACGTGCGCCACAGTGTGTTTTTAAACTCCATACACCTTCAATAGAATCATTTGGATATTTTCAGCCCTGGAATTGTCAACCGCTAGTGAACAACAACAAGTGACACAATGCATGCACCTTTAACCACGCGTGAATGAAACAAACACAACTCCAGGTATGTTTGTGATGTGGGAACAACATTATAACATGGATCAGACATCGCGTCATATGGGCCCCTTTAAACTTAAAAAGACCTTCTGCACCTCCTGGACTCTGCGTAAATATCCGGGGCATTCATTTGAAGTGGAGTCATGTGACCTGACAGCCGCAGAGGAACAGAAGCTCAAAGCAACGAATCATCAACACGCTCACACCTCCAGGTCTGTGTTCGGCCCAAGAGCACGTGGGCACAGCCTGGAGTTGAACCCAAGACTCTGAAAACAGGTGCCAAAGCCCACAGACATAACACTGGAACGGTTGAATTGTTTTTGTATTGCACTTGTACCTGTTGATTCTGAAGATAACTGGAGATTTTAGGATTAAACTCTGGATAAATATTTGTTTTGTTGTGATTTTTTTTCCTGATCTCATGTACGCTCTAACCTCAAACTTTCTATTTTAGTTTTTATTGTAATAACACTTTTTAAATATACATAGATCATTATTCTACATTTTGTTTTTGAGTTTGATTTTTGACAAAAAGGTGAGAGCAAATAACAAGCAAGTGACTGACCTCCAACCAAAAAGTTACACATCTTTCACAGCCAGTGGTGGGAGTAACAAATTACAGCACTGCATTTCTTTTTGTTGTAACGCAGTTATGTGGCATTACAGGGGAAAAAATATATATATATATATATTTTACTTGGTACAAATCTCAGTAACACGCATCACAATGCATGTTAACCTGGATTGAAGTGGTGAAGCAGCGATATCAGCAGTGGTGAAACGCCATTGTTACAGTTCCGAGTGTCAGGACGGGCCCAGAAGTGCGCCCGTGTAGACTGTCGGGTGACCGCGGGCAAATGGACAAGCACAGAGCTGGGGCGGTCCTAGATTCCAAGTCCAAGATTAGTTCTGGTTTAGTCCTGGTTTAGACCTGGTTTATTCCTGGTTCAGCTCTGATTCAGTTCTGGTTTAGTCCTGGTTTAGACCTGGTTTAGATCTGGTTTAGTCCTGGTTCAGCTCTGATTCAGTTCTGGTTTAGACCTGGTTTAGTCCTGGTTTAGACCTGATTCAGTTCTGGTTTAGTCCTGGTTTAGTCCTGGTTTAGTCCTGGTTTAGACCTGATTCAGTTCTGGTTTAGTCCTGGTTTAGACCTGGTTTAGACCTGGTTCAGCTCTGATTCAGTTCTGGTTTAGACCTGGTTTAGACCTGGTTTAGCTCTGATTCAGTTCTGGTTTAGACCTGGTTTAGTCCTGGTTTAGACCTGATTCAGTTCTGGTTTAGTCCTGGTTTAGACCTGGTTTAGTCCTGGTTCAGCCCTGATTCAGCTCTGGTTTAGTCCTGGTTTAGTCCTGGTTTAGTCCTGGTTTAGTCCTGGTTCAGCTCTGGTTCAGTTCTGATTTAGTCCTGGTTTAGACCTGGTTTAGACCTGGTTTAGACCTGGTTCAGTCCTGGTTTAGACCTGGTTTAGACCTGGTTCAGTCCTGGTTTAGACCTGGTTTAGACCTGGTTTAGTCCTGGTTCAGTTATTCTGGTGAGAGTAAGTTAAAGTGCTGTAATAGTCGTGTGATGTTTTATATTTTAAATACAGTAATATTATAATGTAACAAATTACTTTGAAATGACAGGAACGAGTCATAAATAACACATTACAGTTTTGTGGTCACTTGCCCAACAGTGTTCACAGCACAAATAATCTCACCTGTTGCAGTTCTAAATCACTTCTTTCTGGTCAGACTGTGTTAAAATAAAAGTCAAATAAAGTCTTAGAAAGCCTCAGACGGAGCAAACCTCGGGGAATTTGATGACATCAGCTGCAAAGTATCAATATTATCTCACTTCTAATAATGTAGAACTGAGAGCAGTAGATTTTCATTAACATGTTTATATTGTTGAAAAATGGTTATGTGACTGTACCTGAACTCCTTCACGTACGACCCAGACTTAAAAAAAAAAAAAAAAAGTAAGTGCAGAACAGTGGGTGGAGATAGGGGGTAAGTGAAATCTGAACTTTTTAAAGCTCTCAAACCTGAAATGCAAAACAATGTAGGATTTCTGAAACATGCATGACTCAACTCAACTTTGAGTAAACTAATGATGGACAGGGATGCACCAAGCCATGTTTTTTCAGTTACATTCTTCAGTTACGTTTTTTTAGTTTCGATACCAATATCAATCCTATGGGCCTGAACTTGCCCCCGATCTTAGCACTAAGCACAAGCCTTAAGGAGGGGGCGTGTCCAGGTGGGGCTGTACTTCGCTGCTGGAGGCTGGAGTGGTACATATACAGTGACGGCATCTGAACCAATCTGTGACCGCTGTGTTTAAAAGCACTGCCTGTGTGGGTAATGTCTGTAAACTTTGCCTCATTATCTGGCAGCAAAAAGTTATATAAAAGAAAAAGGAAAAGTTATATAACAGTACAATAAAACAGCTCCGGAGCCTCACGATGTAAGTGCACACCAGCAGGGGCACCAGGAATATAGAATTTTGTATGGGCCATCTCAGAACTGACTGGGTTTGTGTTACCAACACTCCGCCTGCACATGCTCCCCTCTCGTGCAGGCGCACCGCTGTAAGCCCGTGCACCGCACACACATCAACCTTTTATAGTTTCCTCTATGTTTGTTTAAGACCAGTGTCTGTCTCATGCACTCCCGTCCCTCAGCAGACCTGCTGCTTTCGCACTCGCGCTCCCGTCTGTCCCGCAGTCCACTCCCACAGACTCACCTGAGGTACAAGTGTCCACCGCTGCTACCGCTGACCACTCACATTCTCGTCTCTCAGGTCCAGTGCATTTGGACCTCACAGGTGGATGTCTCACGGATTATAGAATACGTTTATTGTCATATAAATGTTTCTGATGTTACAGCTTTGCACACAGACACGAGACGTGCGTCTGCTCCGCTGTCACAGCCCCGAGCTGTCAGTGAATGTGCGCGGAGTCCGGCTGCGAGAATGTGAGAAAATCAACATCGCAGCAATAGGACCACAGAATCAAACCAAATTATAGAGCAGAAATGAGCCGATACAGGGAGCGGGCGAGGGGCTGTGCTCTGCATCTGGACGGCTCCCGCACAGTACACGAACATGTTACGAATGTTAAGAATTTATCATCCTAGTATATTTCCAAATAAACAAAGCTTTGAGCATGTTACATCTTGTTTTTCAGTGGACTTGTTTGATATTTATTTTTACGATTCTGGCAAATCACTGAATATGTCACACCACGCCCTCAGTCTGCTCCACTCCACCTGATTTTCAGACACGGCACACCTCTTGTTTAGAACTCCACGCCCCGCACTTGCGGTAAGTGCTAAGACTGGGGCCAAGATCGGGCCCTAAGTTTTTAATGTGGCCATATCGGCTTGTCAAAGCCTGATCCCATCAGATCTCAGAAGCTCAGCAGGGCCGGGCCTGGTTAGTACTTGGGTGGGAGATCACTGGGAAAATCAGGAGCCACAGGGGGGCGCCGGTCGCAAAACCTGTCGTTGTGTCCTTAGGCAAGACACTTCACCCACATTGCCTAGTATGAAAGTGGTGTGTGAGAGATGTGGTGGTCAGAAGGGCTGACGGTGCAGATTGGCAGCCACACTTCAGTCAGTCTGCTCCAGGGCAGCTGTGGTTACAACAGTTTAAAAAACACCAGGTATAGAGTGATTGAATAATGCTCTGTAAAGAGTCTTTGTGACAAATGTCTGTGAAAAGTGCTATATTTAAAAAAACATTACTTAGTTACTTTAAGTAGATATCCGATATTAACAAATACCATTGCTTTTTTTCTCTCAAAATACAGTTACCTTATTACAACACTGAAGTGACTGTGTTATGTAACTGTTATGTATCCTGCACGTGTCTAATGGTCTACATCAGACAGTAAAGTGTCTAACCAGGATATTGAAAAAACATATATGGAACCGATAATGCTAATGTTCCTGGATCGGCACTGATATTCAATACAAGTTGGTATCGGTATCATACCGGCTACCAAACCAGACCAAGTTACAGGTCAGGTCTGTGGAGATTAAATTAACTGTTAAATGATTATATGTAAGGCAGAGATGTCACACACTGGAACATTACAGGCAAAACAATAATATTTCCACCTCCAGAAAAGTTGCATAATACACCTTTCATATATTTAATGGCTTATGTATATTAAATGTAGAAGTTTTAAACAGAATGAAACACTGAATGAGAGTGTGAGTCCAAACTTTGGACTGGTAGTGTAACGTTCCTGGCGTACAGCCCTCCTGTAGCCGGACCAGTCTGCAGTCTGTTTTGTGGCCCTTTAAACCACTGTGTATCATTATCCGCACTTGTTACACCACTTTTACTGTCCACATTACAAGCCCTTCAGTGTGTGAGCTTGTTTTATGTGCCCTCTCTCCCTCCTCTCCACATCCACACAGACAACAGGCTGCTCTGTCACCCCGCCCGGCCGCCTGCAGAGTGGGGTGTCCCATTGCACCACAAGACTTTAGAGTGTGTTTAAGCCCAAACCGGATCAGGACAAAGCCAGCGCAGTTACTTTTAGACCTGTAAGTACTTTCTTTATAGTGCGGCTGAAGTGAAGGGACAGCTGCAGAGGGGGACAGTCGTGTACGCCAACATTCAACGGAACAAAGACGAGAGCAGGAGAATTCAGCACTACCCACTCACAGGCTGATCAAAGTTAATCATTTGTCTATATATTATTGGAATGAATGCACTGATTTATTTGGCTCCCAAGTCTAGAATTATATATTTTTTATACAGATTCACTGACAGGTCCCACGCCCTTCATCACGAGCCAGAACATGATCGTTCAATTTGTTGTTGTTTTTTTGTCATTTTTCAGTAGCTCATTGATCACCATGATTTTAAATAAAATGACACTTCCCCCACATCAGATGAACAAAGTTAAGAGCAGGAGTCTACCAGCAGTTCTCCATTCCCTTCCAAGTAGCTTGCCAAGGGATTTCTGAATCATAAATATTGCGCAGAATAACTCATATTTGATTGTTTAAATGCCTATTTCCTTTGTAAATGTATAAGTTGGATTCCTAATTTTGTGCACTGATAACTGGATAATGGGTTATGTTTTATCGACATCTGACTCTACCTCATGTTTCGGCTTACCGTGGCTTTTATATTTACAAAATTTCTGGCAACCGCTAAAATTAGTAGCTCTGGCAGCTTAATTTTACAGAAAGTAGCTCATGGGAGGAAAAAGGTTGGAGACTCCTGGTTTAGAGCTTCACTCACTGACTCTGAAATCCATGTTTTTCAGCCCCATGCAATATATTTTATCTTTTTTTTTTTCTCTTCAAAAGCAGCCAAACTGAGACCAAACTGGGAGTGAACCTGACCCAATGGTTGGGTGTTCACATCTAATAAAACTCCTATAACACTTAATGCATTATTAGAAATTACTCCAATACTAAACCTGTCCACGGGACCTGATTTGCATTTATATAGAAGTGCACTATCTGTCATGACTAAGGGACTGTTTACACAAGATAAAAACAACAAAATATTTTATGGGAAGTGCCTTTCATGTTTTTGGGGCTTAAAAATGCAAAAATCTGAAACCACTCTCCAGAGTGGAAAAGTTTGAATGCACTTCGCCAAGACGCAAAACTCTGATCAGATCTGCTCACGTCACGTACACATTTACGTCACGTTGTTACGACCCAGCTCTGCTAGGGACAGGGAAGTAACAAAAATAAAACCAAGATGTAAACTTGAATAAATTAAATTATGTTTAATTAACAGTAGAATGTAAAGGTAAATTAACAAAACAAACTCAAATATATACAGAAAATAAACTAAACTAAGAAACAAAACAACAGACAACGAGTTTTGTGCCACAAAAGGGGTCAGGCAGGCTTACACAATAACGAGTGGTAAATTAAGGGACACACACCAAACCAAAACACAAGTTCCCCAAATTCAACCACATAAGCCCACAAACAGAATCAAGTGACCAAATTAAAAAGAGGCACAAAACAGAACTAAACTACACACCTAAACACACACACAAACACAAACGCAAAATGGCAGATTGGCCACCAAGGCCAGCAGCCCCCATCAGGTGCTGCAATCTTCTTAAACAGGGGCAGTGGCTGCAGGTGAGGTGGGCGTAGACTTGCCCCACCAATCACAAACCAGGACTCCCACAGCAGGAATCAAGGCGTGCCCGCAGAATAATTTAGAACACACAAAACAAATTACAATCTAAGACCTGGGATCGTAACACACGTACATCACCACCGCTCGTCTAAACGCAGAATAAAAAGTGAAGACGCGACGCCACTTTTGCGTATTCTGTTCAGACCGTCATCATATAAACGTAGCCTAAAAGCCGTGCTGCTACAGAGACTTTGTGATTAAAGCTCATACAGGGGCCCAGAGGTCACAGGTTTGATTCTGACTTGAAATAAATTCTGTTGTTTGTTAATTCTCGCCTAGTGTTGATGGTGGTCTGCCCCAAGGCATCTGTGACTACAATAGTGAGTGTGGAGTGAATGAAAAAAGAGCAAAGTTTGGAGCTTTGAGAGGCTTCGACAGGTCTGTGAAGTGCATTAGTGTAAGGACATTTTTCACTCTGAGTGTTTTCCAGCAGAAGGCGACAGATACGAGACCCGGTGTCTGTGTAATCGCTGGTCCAGAACAAACAGATATTTTCCAGACTAGATTAAAACCGCAGCAGAACGACACAAAAGTGGAACTCACCCAGAGCCTGCTCCTCTGACGCGGGTCACGAGTGGTGGTCGGTTTTACCTGCACACACAAAAAACATATTACCAATGAAACCAATCGTCACATTCAACTTTAAATCAGTTCATTTTTGCATCGCCCAAGATCACAACGACAGTCAGTTCAAGCAGATTTGGTTTGGTCCAGGTTTAGTACCAGCAGACTCAAAGTTTTGACGTGGTTTGTGTCCAATCCAAGAGTTACCGCACCTCTAAAGATTTTTAAAAAAGAGCTATTTTAAGAGGTGCAAAGTTAAAGTTATTTTCATGAAGAGGAAACCAGACCAACACACATCGGCTGATCTGAAAATTCAACCTCAATAAATAACATACAGGTTTCATTTTACCCATTTTATCACTACAATAAACCAAGCTAAAATATATATATGTGTCCTCACCCTGAACCAAACACCCGTAACTCATGCACAACTTTCTATTACACAGTAGTGTCCCAGGCTGGAAAATACAGGAGACTAAGAATAAAGGCGCCATTCAAGAAGGTTGACTGAGGCCAGGGCATATCTCCTGCAGACATAATGGTGCTTACAAGAGCCGGTGCGTGCTAAATGCTAACCGGGGCTAAACAGGAATGAGACAGACGGCAGAGGCGAAAATATGAGACACGTCAACTCACCGCGAGGAGTGCTGCCAGTTGGAGCGTGCAAAAAATCATTATCTGCGTGAAGAAGTCTGACTCGAATTTACAATCTCGATGCGAGTAGTTTTGACAAGTTAAAACATATAATTCGATAGCAAGATGTCTCATGTCAGTGTGTTGCGTTTAACAGGCCGTCGACTTGATTTTTTTCTCCGTGCATTTCATCAAAACGTGCGCATAAAGAAGCGGACTACGGGAGTGTGATGTAACCCACAGAGTTCAGCTCCAGTCAAATGAAGCTCACCGAGGTTGGAGTTTTTAGGGGCAAATTTGCATCCTGGGTTCATATTAGGAAAGGGAAATGATTTACGGACAAAAAATCGAAAAATAAAAACACCAAGATCATATAGAAAGGGTTTGTATTAAGGATGAACGATCTATTGTTTTGGACCGAAAGTCACCGTTTTTCGCAGTGTTCCTAAAGTCCGATTTAAGGGCGAAGTTTAGTGCTGCGTCGACACAACGCACACTGCCGCCGTCGCCTTGTCGCCGTCGTTTTCTGTTTATGGATCTGCGTTGAGGTCTATGCGCCGCGAAGTAATTCACCGCCAAAACGCGAGAAGGCGAGGATTTAAACCTGGCGTTCGTGTAAAGTTTAACATGAACCATCTTCAACGCGACAGAAGCACAGAACAGACTCACCATCATCAGCAGAACATCCCTCTGTCACAGAAAGAACACACATATTCCACTGAGTCGTGTCCTTTGGTCCAACAGAAGCTGAACCAGTTGTCCAATGAGATTCACTTGGTCTTCCGATATTTTATGTTATTGGGTTCTTTTTTCAGACCCAGAGTTTTGTTTTCATACGTGACAGTTTCGACTGCTCACTAGCGTCTTCCTCAGAGTCACGTGATGTTGCTGTGACGTGTCTGGTCAGCTGATTTAAACAGGTTTTGGCGCTGTCTTCCTACCGGTGGAGGCAGGACGACAGCGCCATCTACAGTCTGACTTTCTCAGGACAGTATCCCAGGTGTGTGACAGTAAAAAAGGAAGACAGCGCCAAAACCTGTTTAAATCAGCTGACCAGACACGTCACAACAACATCACGTGACTCTGAGGAAGAAACTGTCAGGTATGAAACAAAACTCTGGTCTGAAAAAAGAACCTAATAACATAGAAGCTGAACCGCATCAGCAGCACAAGGAGCGAATTTTTTTCAGCGCTTACAGTTTACGCAAATGAGCCATGTGGTTTTAAGTTTCGTTTCTGTAGAACGTTAACAAATGTGCACAAAGCTGCATCAAACACATTATTATTCAAAGTATGTTGAAAGAAAGGAAAGGGGAGAACAGGAAATGTGTGTAGAGCGGTCGTTAAAAGGACCAATCACAGCCCTTATTGTCTGTCTCGCTTTCCCTCGCTGTCGATACATAGATAGAACATTTCTGAGGTGCATGTCGGTTGACGAAGACGCTCTAAGTAGGGGATTCATGTCATCGCTGATGATTTGAAAAGCCCAGTTTACGAAATAGTCAGTGCAGGACTCTGATATGATGTAAGTTTCTGTGATCTTTGCAAACACTAAAACTTGATTTGAAAAATATCGTGGGTGAAATCGAAATTGCAACATCTGCCAGAAAAATCGCAATTCTTTTTTTTTCTTTAAATCATTCAGCCCTAGTTTGTATGAACATTTTAAGACCAAAATGAAGAGCCTGACAACAGCAGTTATGGAGAGAGGGATGAAGAGTTGTCAAAACAAAGTGAATTGGAGCCAGAGTCGATGGAGCCAGAAGCACGCCCATGCTCACTTCCTATTTGGAACACTTTTCAATTTTGTCTTTCGTTTTTTGTTTACGCCTCAGTAAAAATCAGAAATCACATTATTCACATCAAATTTAACGTTCCTAATCTGATAACTGCAGAAATCAGGTCATGATCAGATTTTGGGGTTTGCGTGTAAACAGTATTTTCCTTCCTGTGAGTGTGAAACCTTTCGTAGAGTATATCTGCCACAGCGGGTGTCAGTTTACAGAGTCGGTGAGGAGCTCTGCCTCACGTTTGTCTGCAGAAGGATCACAGCAAAGATTAGAAGTGAAATCCAACTTTCAACAGCTTCTCTCACCTGTCAGCACGTACAGGGCCCAGAAAAAACTGACAGGTAAAGAGAGAACGAGAGAGGAGACGAGGAGGAAGAAGAGGAGAGGAAATGAGAGCTATTTTAGAATGACATAGTTGCAATAAATTTTGTTTTGTTTTTGCAACAAGACCCGCAGCTGTTTACACACTTTCAAAATTCATAGAAGAAGGAGAGTCTCACCTTATGACATCAGCAGGTGAAACTAAGAGTTAAGATCTGAGTAAGAAACAGACTGAAGTTTGTAATCTTTCCAGGCTCGCCTACAGTCGAATTCCATCTTTATTTTGTTGTGTTTCCGTGTGTGTGCCTCAGACCGACCTGGAAAACCATTAAACTCAGTCACACGGTCCAGTTCATGTGAGTCTGTAAAAAACTAGAGTCTGAACAGAAGAAGGATTCAGGAGTTTGGGCAAAGTGCACTCACTCAACACAGGCTAAAACACACTCAAAAATACTCAAATATACTCAGAAATACACAGAAATCTGATTTAAAGAAAACCTATTGTGCTTGTGTCTGCTGTGTAGTTATAATCTATGACACTCATGGACGTAAATAATTTGGACATTTTAAATGATAATATTCATCTGAAATTTTTGATTGATTGATTTCGGTCACAGGTACCGTATTTTCCGGGTTATTAGTCGCGCTCTTAAGCCTCTAACCCCGTCAAAAAACGACAATCCAGAGCGCCCCATACACGAATCCACTCGGGCGTCCCAGCACGACTTCAGTAAACTACAAAGCCGCACCACCCGCAGCGCACGCAAACACACACGGAGCAGACAGCGACCGCACAGCGACAAACACCCGCAGACACACTCATCGCTCCACGCCGACGAGGAACGGAACGGAGGAACGAACCGAAAAAGCGAGCGCAATGTGCCGCTTCTAGACACGACTGAACAACTGAGTCACCGCGAACACGCCGACAATCCGTTGGTCCCAGACAGCACCCTCCCTACACGCCACAACTGAACAAAGCCCAGAGTCACTGTGAACGCCACAAACAAACAAAACCACTCACCCATCACACTGTTGTGTTTCGTTTAAAGTCCAGTGCGGTTTATCTGTGAAAAAAGTTCAGAAATAGACCATTTAATAACAGTGAATCTTATAATCCAGAGCGCCTAATAGCCCGGAAAATACAGTTTATTCTGACATTATTTCAGATATTCATATTTAACATACACAGACCAAAAAGGTGTCGGCTGAGGCTTAGAGTTTATTCTGCCTTTACCCTTTATTCCTTTATCAGAGTGTCATTTTAACACCAGTTCATCTTCATAAATACAGCAAAAGGAAACAAACAAATCAATAATAGTACAACAAAGTACTACAGCACAAACTAAGTATCATAATTCATGTATCTGCCCAAAGTTAAACATTTAAACTTCTTTATAATCTGGAAGAGAGTGGTGCACAATTTTAGGTTTTCTGTACAGTTGTTCCAGAGCTCCACCCCTTTAACAGATTTACAAAATTTCATAATATTTGCTCTGATTTTCTTTTTGATAAATGTGGCCATTCCTCTGAACTCATATTGGCTACTTTGGATTTTAAACATATTCTGTAATGATTTTGACAAGAGATTGTTTACTTCGAACATGATTTTCAAAGTGTGAAGGTCGACTAAATCGTAGAATTTCAGAGTTTAAAGGTTTATAAATAATGGAAAATCCTTAATGAGTTAATAAAAGAAATAAATGCGCTGACTTCTGCGTTAGGAAACTGATGTTGCTGTATCATCACAACAAAGTGCTGTGAAGTTATCTGAACCTCTGATGAGTACAGTAAGAGAAGTGAGTGTGTACCGGTGGAGGTGAAAACGGGGATTGATCTACAATACGTCTTGAAAATAAGCAATTAAAGATGACTCAAACATGCACGAATCACTACAAATACAACTTTAAGGGAGTAAATAGTGAGCGGAAACGACTAAAACATGGTTAAAAGTTCTGAAAAGTCCATTTTGCTGAATTGGATACTGTAGAATCGAAGCAAGAACACGACATGATGATGTGAGTCTGGTCACCGGTGAATGCCCCAATTTCCAGTGAGCATGACTGACAGGTGGATTAGCCAATCAGGGACACGCACTGTCCATCTGTATCTTATTACGAGGAAAAAAGAATCAGTGAGTGAAGCACTAAATGACAGGTGACCAATGACCTCCTCCGTTTCACATGCATCAGTGAAATAAACAAATTTGACTGGACGATCATGTTTGGTTCAGCAAAACAGGACTCAAATCAGCCATTTGAACCACATTGAGAACCACATTATGTATTGGGATGAAGCAAACATCACTGGGACAGAGGAAAACAAACATTGTCGCTGGATTAAAGAGGCAGTCAAAATTCTGGGACTATAAACCTGGACGACGGGGTTTTTTTTACTCTCACACACCTGGGATACTGTCCTGAGGAAGTTGGACTCGACGCTATCCTCCTTCCTCCACCGGTAGGAAGATAACGCCAAAACCTGTTTAAATCAACTGAGCGACACGTCACAACAACATCACGTGACCACTCTGAGGAAAAACACAAGTCAGTAGGGCTGGGCATCATTAGGAAGTTGCCGATACGATACATACCTCGATACAGTGCACTTTTGATTTGATAAGATATATTTCAAATCAATTCAAATTGTATTTATGAGATGGCAAGACATCTCAAGGGGCTTATCCTCCAAATAAATAAATTCAAATTCAAATTCAATTTGATACGGTCCAGTAAAAAACTCGTGGCTGTCTTTGTTAAACCACGTCTTGTGCAAAATGAATATGAAACACACCCATTTTATTCAACAAAACAGAGAAAATGTCAAATGTGCTGCATAAAAAAGTTTCCTTCCTCCAAACAAACAACAAAACTGTAGTGCTGTAACAAAATAATTTAGTAAAATATACCAAAAAAATACTCTTGGCGATATATCGATACAGAAGTCCCCAATATCAATACTCTATCACCACATTAAACAATAAGATATATATCGATATTTCAATATTTTTGCACACCCCTACTAGTGAGCAGTTGAATAAACTTGGTCTGAAAAAAGAACCTCAAAACATAAATTATCAGAAGACCAAATAAACCTCATTGCTCATTTGGTTCTGGCTTGTGAGACGTGACCAGACTGATCTAACTCCGTATAAAACACAGTAACCAAACAAGAGAGGGTTACATCACATTTATGCAGTCCACGTCACTTGGCAGGGCTGTCACCTGTCACCTCATGTTCTTGTGTGCCCACTAATGCGCTATGTATTTTTAAAACACCTGTCAATCGAGCGGGTGGACATTAATGAGCTAATTCACTTGTGTGTAAACAACCTCCAGTCTCTGTGCTCCGTGGACCACCCTGCTGCCACACCTGCACAAGCTGCCCCTGTCCCTGCTCCTGTCGGGCAAACCGTCTACGCTCCTGCCGCCCCCGTCTCTACCCCTGTCCTTGTCCAGACCCCGCAACCGCCCCGCCCCTGTCCCTGCCGCTGTCGAGTGACGTCAGGTGAAGCCGTGCCCTGGTCAGTGCTGTGTATGTTTCTGTATGTTTGAGTTTGTTCAGGGTTCTGGGGTGGTGCGGGCGTGAAGTTTAGGGGGTGTTTGGGACATGAGCCAGTGTCCCCCACCTCTCCCTCTACCCCCCCGGAGGATGTGACTCATTTGAGGTGGTACCTGCTCTACCTGGAGACCACAAGTGCAACAGAGCCAGACTAGAGGTGGGCAGTAACTCAGGTTTACTCAGGTAAGTATCCAGTAATCTGTATAGTCGACATTTAAAGGTCCTACATTACACAGAATTGACTCTTGTGAGCTTTAAGTCATGTTTTAATGCTGTTTCCACCTCAAAAAAACAGATGTTGAGTTGTGTTTTTTTTCATTCACATGTCTGAGTAACACTTTATTATGAGTCAGTCTACATGTCCAGTGTTGAAAATGCTGTTCCACCTTCTGATGTCACATAGTATTAGTTTTCAAGTTAACTACATTTATTTTATTTTATGATTATTTCAGTGGAGATGGGCCATTCCAGTAGTCAGGCTGGTGCCAACACTCAATATCATTTCTCTCCAGTGAGTAGGTCAGGAATCAGAATACACTAGACCAGGGGTGTCAAACTCATTTTGATTCGGGGGTCGTATCCAACCGACTTTGATCCCAAAGGGGCCGGATCAGAAAACTCATGGCAAATAAACCCCAAAAATAACAATAAGTTCAAATATTTGTGCAGAGAAACACAAATCTATTACAGAAATCTTTTTTAATTGATGAACTCTTTCTTTTACAAAATATTATAATATTATGAACAACCTGAAACTTTAAGAAAAATGCAATTTCAACACAAAGTTTTAACATGAACTTGTATGTAAACAGGAATAAGTCCATTTTTCTTGGAAAATCCTGCACTCGGCTCCACTTTTCTCATTTTTGACATTTTGTTGATGAGGGTGTCACGGTCAACAGTCAAAACGATCGTCCTTTAAGAGCGTTTGGAAAGAGACAAGTCTTCATTTGTGCTGCTCTGGTGGGAGGGGCCACGTACAGAGACGCTGGAGACGCTGCTGTGATAAACACTGCAGAAAATTAACAGTATTTTAATAAAAAATAGAATCAAAATATTTTAGTAGAAAATCAGCCCCGGGCCGCATGTTTGACACCTGTGCACGAGACGGTTTGCAAGAACCCTGGAAATTGTAGACCACACAGAGCCAATCAGTGAAGAACTGAATCAACCTGAGTTATGCTCTCCTCCTTTGGACTTCCTTTGTCAAATACAAACTTTGCATTTTTTACTGCACCTTTAATTCGCAAGTTCATCTCACAGAAACGACAATGATTGTTGATCGACACGTTCACTCTCTGCTTTGTTTGCTGTTGTGCCAACAATTACTTGGACACCACTGAGCGTCCCGGCGCATTACATATGTCACGATCAAATAGCAGCGATTGGTTAAACAAAAAAAGTACCCGCCTACGGCAGAGCGAACAAATCCTAATGCTGCGAGGTCAGACGGTTTCTATGAAGTGAAATCAGGCTACCATTCCATGGCTGAAATCATCAAACTGATTCTGGTGAAGGTGTGTGGAGTTTAAAAATAGTGGAGCACTTCCTGTATTACCACATGACATCATAAGGTGGACCAGAGTGTTTTCAGTTTGAGAGAAGAACTCAAGTCTAAACATGCAGGGTTTGTGCGTTAAACATGTGTGAATGAAACAAAACACAACTCCATGTATGTTTTTCCTCAAAGTGGTAATAGTCAAAAGTACTCGAGTACATGTAAGCGATACTGCCCGTTGTTAGTATGTTTAACCCAGGTCGCTATGGAAACCGTTGAGCGTCAGCCTACACTTACCTAAAATCATTACAGGGTTTATTTTCCTACATGTTTAATGGCCATAAAGCTGTCACGTCCTTTACAGAAATATACATCATAGGTTTTTATAGAAGAGCGGTTCTACGGAGCTGTCGATGTACAGACGTGAGCGAGCTGCGAGTGAGTCAGACACACGGCAGCCAAGTCCACCTTCAGGACGACGAAACTGCAGGAGAAGAGCTTCTGGTGGAGGGTCCGTCGAATGTTTTTCTCCATGATGTTATTGCTTTCACCGGAATGTTTCGCAGAGTGGTATTAAACCCTTTCTGTCTTCACGGAGACCAAACCAGACTCAGGCTACGTTTATATGATGACGGTCTGAGCAGAAGACGCAAAAGTGGCGTCGCATCTTCACTTTTTATTCCGTGTTTAGAGAAGTGTTTTCAAGAGGAAATCTGCGTGCATACGGTGACGCAGAAGTGTGTGGAATTCGATTGGGCATGCTTCTTTTTCCTCCTGTGAGCTACTTTTTGTAAAACGAAAATGCCAGAGAGCTACTAATTTCAGCAATCACCATAAATTTTGTAAATATAAGAGCCATGGTAAGATGACGATGAGGTACAGTTAGATGTCTATAAAACATAACCCTTTATAGGCAAGTTTCATTGTTGACAAAAGTGCACGTTGCATGCTGGGAATTATTTTGGTCGGAGGCAATAAACACTAATTCAGCATGACGGACGGAGCGAGAAAGCACGTAAAGGGTATTGATCCCGGTTATTTATCCACTCTAACGGCAGAGGACCCAAGACCATTTGACCAGAAATTGGTCATAAGCATCGACGGAGCCAAATCACCCTTTTCAACCCCGACAAAAGGTGGACCAAACCAAATTTCTGGTCAGAATCGCCGACTACCTGGACAAATATTCACTTCGGCGATATCCACAATGACTTGGTGGAAACTCCTGGGTCATTCACAGCAGAAAAGATGAAAACCTCCAAGAGTCTCGATGTGTTGTTGAACTTGTTGGAGTCCACGGTTTGTTAGGATCTTCTACGTTTGCTCTGCGGATGTTTGAAAGTCGTTTAATTCGCCGTTAGCGGTTCTTTTCACTCAGAATACGAAAAAGACATTTTCCTTCTTCCGTGCTTCTATTTGTGCATCTGATAATGCAGCAGGAATTTACCATTATATATAAATACGCGAGGTTACGCACTGTGTTTGACGCTATCGTGTTTCTTGCTTCCGACCAAAATATTTCCCAGCAGCAACGTGGGCTTTTAATAACAATGACATCATCTGAAACTCACCTATCCAGTTTCAGTGCACAAATTTAGGCATCAAAATTATACATTTACAAAATAAATAGGTATAAATAGGTATAATCAATCAAATGTGAGTTATTCAGCGCAATGTGTATAATTCAGAAACCCTTTGGCGAGCTACTTGGAAGAAGTTGGAGAGCTACTAGTACCTCCTGAGTGACAGGTTGGAGACTCCTGATTAAAGCAACAAGGGCGTCTTTGGACATAGGAAAGTTTTCACATCACACATTTCCATCAGCTACTCCTTCCACAAAGTTCTTCTCTCGAGATATGTCATTTTAAATCTTTTCTCATTAAAATAAATGTTTAATAATCGTTTTGCTTAAACACTGAATCCAGAACAAGCAGAATATAAAATAATAACAACATTTTAAATTAATAATGTCTCTATAGCCGGTGGATCAGCTCTAATACATATTATATATATGATCTCACGGGCCAAATAATACTTATAATACTCCCTACAACTGTACAACAACTCACCATTATGTGACAGATAATACTCCCTACAACTGTACAACAACTCACCATTATGTGACAGATAATACTCCCTACAACTGTACAACAACTCATCCTCATGTAATAGATAATACTCCCTACAACTGTACAACAACTCACCATTATGTGACAGATAATACTCCCTACAACTGTACAACAACTCATCCTCATGTAATAGATAATACTCCCTACAACTGTACAACTCATCCTTATGTGACAGATAATACTCCCTACAACTGTACAATAACTCACCATTATGTGACAGATAATACTCCCTACAACTGTACAACAACTCACCATTATGTGACAGATAATACTCCCTACAACTGTACAACAACTCACCCTTATGTAACAGATAATACTCCCGACAACTGTATAATACTCCCTACAACTGTACAACAACTCATCCTCATGTAATAGATAATACTCCCTACAACTGTACAACTCATCCTTATGTGACAGATAATACTCCCTACAACTGTACAACAACTCACCATTATGTGACAGATAATACTCCCTACAACTGTACAATAACTCACCATTATGTGACAGATAATACTCCCTACAACTGTACAATAACTCACCATTATGTGACAGATAATACTCCCTACAACTGTACGACAACTCATCCTTATGTAACAAATAATACTCCCTACAACTGTACAACAATTCATCCTCATGTAATAGATAATACTCCCTACAACTGTACAACAACCCACCTTTATGTAACAGATAATACTCCCTACAACTGTACAACAACCCACCTTTATGTAACAGATAATACTCCCTACAAGTACTAAAAGTCTAAGTTTAGTCCCATTGTAGTTATCATCTTTTTGCGCCCTTAATGCCACACTGTAACATTTCAGGAGAAGCAGCGACCCCCCAGAAAAGTGACATAGAGCGTCTTTAAATGTTCTTATAACTGCGGAGTTGAGAATCACACAAATCTGTTATTGAACCTGTCTGCTCCTGTCCAAACAGCCCACCTGCCCGGCCCTGCGGTGGGGCTCCCCGGGGACGGGGCGGTGGGTGGTCAGGACCGGCCCACACCTCCAGGTCTGCGCACAGAGCAGGACTGTGCTGATGGGAGGAGGAGGAGGACGAGGAGGAGGAGGAGGAGGAAGAGAAGGAGGAGGAGAGGAGGAGAGGAGGAGGAGGAGGAGGAGGAGGAAGAGAGGATGGGGAAGAGGGGGAAGAGGAGAGAGGAGAGAGGAGGAAGAGAAGGATGGGGGAAGAGAAGGATGGGGGAAGAGGAGGAGGAGGGGGAAGAGGAGAAGGAGAGAGGAGGAAGAGAAGGAGGAGGAGGGGGAAGAGGGGGAGGAGAAAGGATGGGGAAAGAGAAGGAGGAGGGGGAGGAGGAGAAGGATGGGGGAAGAGGAGGGGGAAGGAGGGGAAGAGGAGGAAGAGAAGGAGGAGGAGGGGAAGAGGGGGAAGAGGAGAAGGAGAGAGGAGGAAGAGAAGGGGAGGAGGAGGAGAAGGATGGAGGAAGAGGAGGAGGAAGAAGGGAGGAGAAGAAGGATGGGGAAGAGAAGGAAGAGGAGGGGGAAGAGGGGAGGAGAGAAGGATGGGGGGAAGAGGAGGAGAAGGATGGAGAAGAGAGAGAAGGAGGAGGAGGAGAGGAGAAGAAGGATGGGGAAGAGGAAAAGGAGGGGAGGAGGAGGAAAGGATGGGAGAAGAGGAGGGGGGAGGACGAGGAGAGGGAAGAGGAGAAGGAGGAAGAAGGGAGGAGAAGAAGGAAGGAGGAGGAGAAGAGGAGGAAGAGGGAAGAAGGAGAAGGAGAGAAGGAGGAAGAAGGAGGGGAAGAGGAGAAGGAGGAGGAGGAAGAAGGGAGGAGAAGAAGGATGGGGGAAGAGAAGGAGAGAGGAGGAAGAGAAAGAGAGGAGGAGGAGGAGAGAAGGGAGGAGAAGAAGGAGAAGAGAGAGGAGGAGGAAGGAGGAGGGGGAGGAGAAGGAGGGGAGAAGGGAGGAGAAGGATGGAGGAAGGAGAGGAGGAGAAGAGAGGAGGAAAGAAGGAGAGAGAGGAGGAGGAGAAGGGAGAAGGAGGGGAAGAGAAGAGAGAAGGAGAGGGAAGGAGAAAGAGAGAAGGAGGAGGAGGAGAGGAGGAGAGGAGGAGAAGGATGGGAGAAGAGAAGGAGGAGGAGGAAGAGAGGAAGGAGGAGAGGAGGAGGAGGAGGAGAGGAGAAGAAAGGAGAGGAAAGGAAAGGGGAGGAGAGAGAGGAGAGGAGAGGAGAGGGAGAGGAGAGGAGGGAGAGAGAGGGGAAGAGGAAAGGAGAGAGGAGAAGAGAGGTAGGAGGAGGGAAGGAGGAGGAGCATGGGGGAAGAGAGAGGGAAGGAGGAGGGGAAGAGGAGAAGGAGAGAGGAGGAAGAGAAGGAGGAGGGGGGGAAGAGGGGGAGGAGTAGGATGGGGGAAGAGGAGGAGGAGGAGGGGGAAGAGGGGGAAGAGGAGAAGGAGAGAGGAGGAAGAGAAAGAGGAGATGGCGGAGAAGTGGGAAAGGAGAGGAGAGAGAGGGATGGGGGAAGGATAAGGGAGGAGGAGGAGAAAGATTAGGAGAGGAGAAGAAGGGAGGAGAAGGAGAAGGAGGGGAGAGTGGAGGAAGAAAGGATGGGGGAAGGAGGAGGGGAGGAGAGGAGAGGGAGAAGGGGAGGAGGAGGATGGGAGAGAGGAGAGAGGGCGAAGAGGGGAAAAGGGAGGAGGAGGAGGGAGGAGAAGAAGGATGGGGGAAGAGGAGGAGGAGAGAGGAGGAAGAGAAAGAGGAGATGGTGGAGAAGTGGGAAAGGAGAGGCTGGGAGAGGAGAGAGAGGGATGGGGGAAGGATAAGGGAGGAGGAGGAGAAAGAGGAGGAGAGGAGAAGGAGGGGGGGAGTGGAGGAAGAAAGGAGAAAGGATGGGGAAGGAGGAGGAGGAATGGGAGGAGGGGGGAGGAGAGGAGGAGAAGGAGAGGAGAGGAGGAGGATGGAGAGGAGAGAAAGGGGGAGGAGAGAGGAGGGAAGGAGAAGGGAGGAGGGGGAAGGAACGGGGAAAGAGGAAAGGGGAGGAGGAGGGAGAGGAGGAGAGGAGGAGAGAAGGAGAGAGGAGAGCAGAGAGGAGAGAGGAAAGAAGAAGGAGAAAAAGGAGGAGAGGAGCAGGGAGTAGGAGGAGGAGGAGGAAGGAGGAGGAGGAGGAGGGGATAGGAGGGAGAGAGGAGGAAGAGAAGGAGAAGGGGGGAAGGAGAAGGGGAGGAGGAGGGAGAAAGAGGAGGAGGAAGAGAAGGAGGACAGGAGAACTGAAGAGGAGGATGGGAGAAAGGAGGGAGGTTGAGGAATGGGGAAGGAGAAGCAGAGGGAGGAGGGAAGGAGGAGAGGAGGATTGAAGAGGAAGAGAAGGAGAAGGAGGGAGGAGAGGAGGACTGAGGGAGGACGGGCAAGAGGAGGAGGGAGGGAGAAGAGGGAGGGAAGAGGGAGGGGGAGGAGGAAGAGGGGAGGAGGGAGAGCAGTGTGAGAAGACGTAGGGAGACGAAAGGAGGAGAAGAAGGAAGGGGAGAGAGAGGAAGAGAAAGAGGAAATGGCGAGAGGGCGAAAATTGAGGCTGGAGAGAGGAGAAAAGGAAGGGGAAGGAGGAGAGGAGGAGGGGAGAAGAAGGGAGGAGGAGGAGAGAGAGAGAGAAACGGGGAGGAGAGAGGAGGAAGAGAAGAGGAGGGGGAAGGAAAAGGAGGAGGGGAGAAGGAGGAGGGGAGTGAGAGGAGGGAAAGGAGGACAGAAGGAGGGAAGGAGGGAGGAGGAGGGAGAAGAAGGGAGGAGAGGAAGAGAAGGAGGAGAGGAGGATTGAAGAGGAGGGTGGGAGAGAGGAGGAGGAAGAGAAGGAGAAAAGGAGGAAAGGAGGAGAGGAGGAGAAGGAGGGAGTAAGAGGAGGAGGAAGAGGAGGTGGAAGAGAAGGAGAAGGGGGGAAGGAGAAGAGGAGGAGGGATAAAGAAGAGGAGGAATAGAAGGAGGAGGGAGAGAAGGAGGGAAGGAGAAGAGGAGGAGGAGGGCGAAAGAGGAGGAGGAAGAGAAGGAGGAGAGGAGGACTGAAGAGGAGGATGGAAGAGAGGAGGAAGAGAGAAGGAGAAGGGGGAAGGAGAAGAGGAGGAGGAGGGATAAAGAGGAGGTGGAAGAGAATGAGCGAAGGAGGGAGAGGAGTAGAATGGGGAAGGAGGAGAGAGAAGGAGGAAGAGAAGGAGGAGCCGGGAGAGAAGAAAGGAGGAGGGCAGAAAGGAGGATAGAGAGAGAGAGAGAGAGAGGAGGAGGAGGAGGGGAGCACTGTGTGTGGTATGTGTCTCCCACAGTTCACCTCTGTGTTTTCTGACTAAATATTGATTCGTGTAAAACCTGCAGCGTGACAGAGGAGAACAACAAGAGCAGGACACACCTCACACCTCATACTGGAAACACCGACTCAGACCAGGACCAGACCAGGACCAGACCAGGACCAGACCAGGACCAGACCAGGACCAGACCAGGACCAGACCAGGACTCAGAGGTGGGCTGTCGGGACATTTCAACCAAAAATGTAAAACAGATGATTTTACTACATCAGTTCCATCGCAGTTTTGTATTTTTTGTATTTTGGAATGTTTTTCCTTGGATATTCTGTCCAAGAGTTGCTGGTCTTAGTGTTAAAACGGACCAATCAGAGCGTTTTATTTGCCTGAGTGACTGAGGAGTGTAGAGGCCGTGGGACGTTGGGGTTTCGCCGTCCACCCACTTCTCCCGACGTGAGATATAAAAAAAATAAAAATAAAAAAATAAAATAGGTACAATTTAAATGTCAAACCGGAGCGATTGGCAGTTCTGTCCTATAGTGACCTGAGACATGAGGGACCAAGACTGAACCAGGACTAAAACAGGACTGAACCAGGACTGAACCAGGACTAAACCAGGACTGAACCAGGACTGAACCAGGACTGAACCAGGACTAAACCAGGACTGAACCAGGACTGAACCAGGACTAAAACAGGACTGAACCAGGACTGAACCAGGACTGAACCAGGACTAAACCAGGACTGAACCAGGGACTAAACAGGACTGAACCAGGACTGACTGAACCAGGACTGAACCAGGACTAAAACAGGACTGAACCAGGACTGAACAGGACTGAACCAGGACTTAAACCAGGACTGAACCAGGACTAAAACAGGACTGAACCAGGACTAAACAGGACTGAACCAGGACTAAAACAGGACTTAAAACAGGACTGAACCAGGACTGAACCAGGACTGAACCAGGACTAAACCAGGACTGAACCAGGACTGAACCAGGACCAGGACTGAACCAGGACTAAAACAGGACTGAACCAGGACTGAACCAGGACTGAACCAGGACTAAAACAGGACTGAACCAGACTAAAACAGGACTGAAACAGGACTAAAACAGGACTGAACCAGGACTGAACCAGGACTAAACCAGGACTAAAACAGGACTGAACCAGGACTAAAACAGGACTGAACCAGGACTGAACCAGGACTAAAACAGGACTGAACCAGGACTAAAACAGGACTGAACCAGGACTGAACCAGGACTGAACCAGGACTAAACCAGGACTGACCAGGACTAAAACAGGACTGAACCAGGACTAAAACAGGACTGAACCAGGACTGAACCAGGACTGAACCAGGACTGAACCAGGACTAAAACAGGACTGAACCAGGACTGAACCAGGACTAAACCAGGACTGAACCAGGACTAAACCAGGACTGACCAGACTAAAACAGGACTGAACCAGGACTGAACCAGGACTGAACCAGGACTGAACCAGGACTAAACCAGGACTGAACCAGGACTGAACCAGGACTGAACCAGGACTGAACAGGACTAAACCAGGACTGAACCAGGACTGAACCAGGACTAAACCAGGACTGAACCAGGACTGAACCAGGACTGAACCAGGACTAAAACAGGACTGAACCAGGACTGAACCAGGACTGAACCAGGACTGAAACCAGGACCAGACTGAACCAGACTGAACCAGGACTGAACCAGGACTGAACTATATCTGCGAGCATGGATATAAGGAAGTGTCCACCAGCGTCTGACCAGAACTGAAGAAGCAGCTTGGATGAACTGCAAAACGTTTTCAACTTAAATAAAAGTTTGTCCAGCTGACAACTTTAATTTCTCCTTTGTCACACTGAACCTAACCAGGTTAGCACCACCTTGTGCCTCTACTCAATTTCATTTCTCTCCAGCGACTAGATCAGGAATCTGAATAAACTAGATGGTTTGAGAAGAACTGCAGAAGTCGTAGACCGCGCACCGACCAATCAGTGAAGAGCTGTGAAGCCATGACGTCAAACTCAAGCGTCTGTCTGTGTCCCTTTTATGGAACAGCACAACAGTAAACAAAGCGTCGAGATGGATGTAGACGAAGACGATTCCCGAGATCGAGGATTTAAAGCCGGAACAAAGAGAATGTTTGGTGAATTTTATCAAGGAGAAAGACGTTATTGTCCTTCTTCCTACGGGATTTGGCGCATTACAAACATCACGACCAAAGAGCAGCGATTGGTTAAATAAAAAACGTTCCCGTCTACTGCTGAACGAACAAATCCTAATGCACTGAGGTCAGACGGTTTCCACAAAGTGAAACCACCTAATGAATCAGGCTAATGTGAAACACTGCAGACAAAGTAATAACATCTCCACAGAGAAAAGCATTTGACGAACCCTCCACCAGAAAAGTTACACAAAAGCCATGTACCACAGATTGAGTGCGTATACATGCACATCAGTAACCCGGTTATTAGCCATATCCCGGTTATCTCAGTATTCGTGTTACTGCGTTTTACATGCTCACTGAGAAACCGGGACACTCATATCCGCGTGTACATGATCAAATGGAGTATCCCAGTTTCTTGACATAATCTTACAAATGCGCAGGCGCAAAAATTAACTTAAATCAATTTCATAAACCAGGAAAAATACAAACCGTGAGCTCCTTTAGCATAAGAAGCTAAGGAGCTACGAGATCTCCCACAATCCACTGCACACATCAAACCAACAGATTCTTCATTAAAATCTTCTGCATAAATAAACTCAACTTTACAACATATAAACCATAAACACTATAGATCCACATCAGCCCGTTTGATCAGATCATTCAGCTCTGATCACATTTGTTTACGTTTTACAGAAACGAAACTTAAGACCGTTTGGCTAATTAGCATAAACTGTTAGCGGTGATAAAAACAACTCGCTCCTTGCGCCGCTGATGTGATCAGTTTCTTTTGGACTAAATGACACGACTCTGTGGATTATGTGTGTTATTTCTGTGACAGAAGAGGCGCTAATGATGGTGAGTGTGTTCCGTGCGTATAGAGTATAGGAGATAGTTCATGTTTTAACTTTTCAGCGTCACACGAGTGCAGATTGTACGTGTGCAGATTGTACGTGTGCAGGTTTAGCGCAGCTCTTTATTTTACAGTCATTTCACTCGTTTGGTCACTTTATTTATGTTGGTCAATTTATTTATATCGTTACTGTTGTGGTGAAAGGCTGGAAAGTGTCTTTTGGACGCATGCGACTCAACTTTATGTTGCAGTAACCGGGGTACTGCGTTTACATGCCACAAGTATCCCGGTTACTATCGGAATAAACCAGCTACAGTAACCCGGTTTCTAATAACCGGGATACTGCCATAACCGGGTTACTGAGACCGGGTTACTGCGTTTACATGCACCATCAAGAAACCGGGATACTCAAAAAACCCGATCATAACCGGGTTATTGATGTGCATGTAAACGCACTCATTGAGAAGCGGTGTTCTGTAGCAGCTCAGAATGTTCCACACGCAAATTCAGAGCTGGAGCACGAGCGGCTGCAGAGTTTGTTTGTGTCTGGAGAGAAGAAGATGGAGTCAGCAGAGAAGAAGAGAAGGAGAGAAGAAAAGAAGGATGGAAAGGAAAGAAAGAGGACAGAAGAGGGTCAAGTCAGCATTATGACTCTAAGACCGAGTGTTTTCTTTTCTTTCTCCGGGGGAATCCAGACACAACACAAAACAGGTAAGAAGGAAGAGGGAGAGAGGAGAAAAGATGGAAGGGGAGAGAGACAGAATAGAGAGAGAAGGGAAAGAAGAAGGGGAGAAGAGAAGAGAAGAGAAGAGAGAGAAGAGAGAGAAGAGGGAGAGAGGAGGATGGAGGAGAAACAAAGTGCACAGAAGGGGGAAGGAGAGAAGAGGGAGTAAGAGGAGAGAAAGGTGGAAGGGATCAGGAGGGAGAGAGGGAAGAAGGAGAGAGAGAGAGAGAGAGAGAGGAGGCAGGGTGAGAGGAGGGAGAAGAGAAAAGAGGATGGAGGGGGAGAGAGAAAACAAGAAGGGGGGAGGAAGGGGAAAGGGAAGAAGGAAAGAGAGAGGAAAGAAGAGGGAGGTCAAGAGGAGGGAGAGAGGATGATAGAGAGAGAAGAGGAAGGTAGGAAAGAGGAGAGCGGTAAGAGCGAGGAAGGGGACAAGAGGGGGGAGGGAGAGAAAAAAGGAAGGAGGCATGAAAGAGAGAGGGAGCACAGAGAAAGTGAGGAGAAGAAGGGATGGTGAGAATGGGGTAATGGGGAGCTAGTGAAGGGGAAGAAGGAGGGAAAGAGAGACGAAAGAGAAGAGGCAGACAGGAGGGAGACAGTAGAGAGGGATGAGGATGAAAGACAGCAGAGAGAAGAGGAGAGAAAGGGGGAGAGAGAGAATATAGGGAGAGAGGATAGCGAGGGATGGGAGAGTAGAGGAAGAGAGGAGGAGGGACAGAGGAGAGAGAGAGAGAAGAAAAGAAGAGGTGGAATGGGGGAAGGATTAGAGGTGGAAGAGCAAAGGGAGAGAGGGAAATAGAAAGGAGGAAGGGGGAGGGAGAGAAGAGGGAGTAAGAGGAGAGAGACGGGGGAGGGGCCAGGAGGGAGAGAGAGCAGAGAGAAAAAGAAAAGAGAGAAGAATAGAGAGGAAAAAATAGAACAGAAGGGGGAAGGAGAGAAGAGGGAGAGAGAGGAAGGAAACGAGAGTGTAGGAAAAAGGAGCATGGAAAGAGGGAGGAAGAAGACAGGGGGGAGAGAGAGTAGACAGAAAGAAGGATGGAGCAGGTTGAAAGGAGAGAGAGAAGAGAGAAAAGGATGGGGGTGAAGGAGAAAGGGAGGACAGAGACAGACAGGAGGGAGAGAGGAGAAGAAGGGATGGTGAGAGTGGGATCAAGAGGAAGAGAGAGACGAAAGAGAAGAGGAAGACACCAGAGAGAGTAGAGAGGGATGAGGATGAGAGACAGCAGAGAGAAGAGGAGAGAAAGGGGAGAGAGGATAAGAGGAGAGAGGATAGCGAGGGATGGGAAAGTAGAGGAAGAAAGGACGAAGGACAGAGGAGAGAGAGAGAGAGGATAGACAGAAGAAAAGAAGAGGTGGAAGAGCAGAGGGAGAGAGGGAAATAGTACGGAGGAAGGAGAGAAGAGGGAGTAAGAGAAGAGAGAGGTGGAGGAGATCAGGAGGGAGAGAGAAAAGAAGAAGGGAACAGGAGAGAGGGCAGATGGAAAGAGAGAGGAGAATAGAGAGGGGAAAAAGAGGAAAGATTGAGGGAAGGAAAGAAGAGGGAGAGAGAGGAAGGAAAGGAGAGTGAAGGAAGGAGGAGAGTGGAGAGAGCGAGGAAGGAGACAGAGGAGGACGCAAAG
This sequence comes from Boleophthalmus pectinirostris, assembly GCF_026225935.1. NCBI lineage: Eukaryota > Metazoa > Chordata > Actinopteri > Gobiiformes > Gobiidae > Boleophthalmus > Boleophthalmus pectinirostris. The sequence goes on along the minus strand of NW_026571353.1, from coordinate 35,542,231 downwards.
AAGAGTGAGAAAGAAAGATGGAGCGGGGTGAGAGGAGGGAGGAGAGAGAAAACGAGGGAGGCATGAAGGAGAGAGGGAGGACTGAGGGAGGAAAGAGACAGAGGGGAGAGAGAGGAGAAGAAGGGATAGTGAGAAGTGGGAGTAGAGAAGGACGAGGAGAGAGAAGAGGATAGAGAGAAATCGGAGAACACAGAGAGAGAGAGGAGGAGGGACAGAGGAGAGAGAGACGAAAAGAAGAGGGGGAGAATAGAGAGAATAGAGGTAGAAGAGCAGAGGGAGCGAGAGAAAGAAAGAGAAGAGGGAAACAGGATGGAGAGAGGCGTGAGGATGAGAGATAGCAGAAAGATTAGGGAGGAAAGAGGAAGGGGGAAGAAGAGAAGAGGGAGAGGAGTGAGGGGGAAGAGAAAGGGAATGGAGAGAGGAGGGAGAGAAGAGAGAAAGAAGGAGGGAGCAGGGTGAGAGGAGAGCGAGAAGCGAGGAGTCAGGGAAAGCTGAGAAGAGAGAGAGAAAAGAGAGACAGAGGTTGAAGAGAGGAAAGAGGGAGAAGAAAAAAGAGAAGGAGAGCAGACAGAAAAAGAAAGAGAGGAGGAAAGCAGAAGGGAGAGAAAAAAAGAGGAGTGTAAGAGCGAGTAGAAACGCTGTGGAGGTCACAGGGCCAGTTCACCTGAGATCGCCCCCAGCGCAGCGAGCTCCCATCGGACTCGTGATCCGCAATTTCCTGCTCAGAAGAACCAGAAGAACCAGGCCTCTGTGCGAAAAACAAGCCCTGAGCCGGGGACAAGAGGGCACTGGGTCAGAGAGAAGCAACGGAAACGCTTTAAAGGCACACTGTGGAACTTTTCTGCTCGCCGTGGAGATTTTACTGCTGTGTCTGGTTAGTTCAACAGTAGAAAAGCACGCTCAGATGGCCGATGTCCAAAAGCTTTTTTTTTTTTTTTACCAGTACTGTCCAAAATAAAACTCTTCCAAAGCAACAAAAATATCTGACAATGTCTTTTTTGTTTCCGAAACGTTATTTAAAAATAAAAATAAAAAGCTTTTGGACACTGGCCTTCTGAGTTAAGTGTGCTTTGCATTTATTCACTTTTAGTTTTCTGTTCTTTGCATTTGCACTTCTACAAGAACTTTTCATTTTGTTTAGTTTTCTGTTTCATTTAGTTCCACATCAGTTCCAAATCATTTTCTCTCAGGTCAGATCTGTGGAGAGGCAGCCCTGAAAGAAAGAATTTATGTTTTTGGGGTCTTTTCCCCCCTTTTCTTTTCAATTACAGTTTTTTATTGATGAAAAATACATTGAAAAACACCTTGAAAAACACCTTGCATTCGTACTGTGACTGGGGTCACCTCTCCACAGATCTGACCTGTAACTTCTGGTGTTGTCGTCAAGACCATACTAATCGAGACCAAGACCAGTCCGAGACCGCAGGATTCCGAAACCAGGACAAGAACAAGACCTCTGAGAGTCGAGACCGAGACAAGACCAAGACTTTTAAAAGGTCGAGACTGAAACAAGACTGAGACCACAGGGTCCAGAGACCAGGACAAGACCAAGACCTCTGAGAGTCGAGACTGAGACAAGACCAAGACCTCTGAGAGTCGAGACCGAGACAAGACCAAGACTTTTAAAGGTCCGAGACTGAAACAAGACTGAGACCACAGGGTCCCGAGACCAGGACAAGACCAAGACCTCTGAGAGTCGAGACTGAGACAAGACCAAGACCTCTGAGGGTCGAGATGATCGCACTTGTTGAGTCTCAGACCTCGAGTCCGAGACAAGACAAAGAACAAGTGCCATCAAGACCGAGACAAGACCGAGTCCAAATGCGCTTGAGACCAAGACAAAACCGAGACCGTAAAAAACGCAGTCTCAAGGCCAAGTCCAGTCTCGAGTATTACAACTTTAGTAACTTCTCTCACAAAGTTTTATAAGTTTAAAGGTCCTGTACTGCACAAAATTGACTGTCGCAATAATGTTGTAATGTTGTTTTCTCATCAAAAACAGACCTGGAGTTGTGTTTTGTTTCATTCACACATGTTTGAGTAACACTTTATTATTAGTTTGTCTACATCCCCAAAGCTCAAAGTTTCAGTTCCACCTTATGATGTCATGCAGTGAAGTTAACAGTTGCCTTTTACCTTTCGTTCAGCAGAAGTTGGCAATTCCAGGACTGAAATTATCGAAATCTTTCTAGTGAAGGTGTGTGGAGTTTAAAAACACAGTGGAGCACTTCCTGTATCACCACATGACATCACAAAGTGGAAAGGTGTTTGAGAATGTTTGAGAGAAGAACTGAGCCAAACATGTGTAAATAAAACAAAACGCAACTCCAGGTTTTGTTCCTGATGAGGAAACTGCAGCATATTCAATGTAATCTCCATGGAGACAAGCCCTCGAACAGAAAAGTGCCATAGTGCGTCTTTAAACGTCCACACTATAGCCTTTATTTGAACATTTGTATTCTGCGTACATGTTTCACCAAGTCCTTCTTGTTACCTTGAAATCCTTGGACAGATTTTCTTCTTTAAAGTGACTTTTTGAGGCTGGTGCTTTGTTTTCACAGCTGTGCATGTGACCGGACTCGGCTCTGACTCCGACACAGGCCCGGTGCAGCGGAGCCAGCGGAGGAGAGCTGCTCCATGCAACACAAATGAATCGAAACTGCAATTTGAATGGACGTAATTGGCAAATCGCAATAAGTATTACAGAAAATCAACTTTTTGGAGCTTTTTTTCATGTTATAAAGTTGTTCTCTCATCAAAAACACGCCTGAAGAAGTTTTAGATGTTATCCATACATGTTTGAGTAATCTAGCAATCTCTCCTGGACCCTATTCAAACCCTCTTCCTGTTACCTTTAAGATTCTGTGTAATGCTGCACGACAAACCTATGTTATTCATGCTCCCGCACGATAATTCTACATAAATATACACAAAACATGATGAAAAACTGTACACAACAACTTGACAAACCTGATGCGATGTGCAGTAGTCTCATTAGAGCTCTGAGGGGGGAGTGATTTAGCGTGGAGAGCAAAGTGAGAGGAGATTCAACATCAAAAATGACAGTGAAACATATTAAAAATGTTAATATGTTGTTTTTGGTGAATATAGGATTTTGAAAAACAATAAAAGGTGACAACTACGGCTGGGTATCATTAAGAAGTTGCCGATACGATACGATACATATCTCGATACAGTGCACTTTCGATTCGATATGATATATTTCAAATCGATTCGATACGGTTCAATAAAAAATTAAGGCTAAATCATGGCTGTGATACTAAAAGTCTTTGTTAAACCACTTCTTGTGCAAAGTTCATATGAAACACAAACATTTTAATTCTCAAAACAGTAAAAATGTCAAATGTGTCGCAAAAATGAGTTTCCTTTCACTCCACAAGCAACAAAACTGTAGCACTGTAACAAAATAATTTAGTGAAACACACCTAAAAATACTCTTGGTGATATATCGATACAGTAGCCCACGATATCGATACTGTATCATCACATTAAACGATACGA
>NW_026571353.1:35428709-35536209 GCF_026225935.1 Boleophthalmus pectinirostris | reverse complement strand
GTCCAGTACAGTGGTCCAGTCCAGACAGTGGGTCCAGTCCACAGTGTCCAGTCCGGTACAGTGGTCCAGTCCAGTCCCAGTGGTCCAGTACAGTGGTCCAGTCTGGTGCAGAAGTCCAGTCCCAGTCCAGTCCAGTACAGTGGTCCAGTCCAGTACAGTGGTCCAGTCTGGTGCAGAAGTCCAGTCCCAGTTCAGTACAGTGGTCCAGTCCGGTACAGTGGTCCAGTCCGTACAGTGGTCCAGTCCGGTACAGTGGTCCAGTCCAGTACAGTGGTCCAGGTTGGTGCAGTGGTCCAGGTTGGTACAGTGGTCCAGGTCAGTACAATGGTCCAGTCCAGTACCGTGGTCCAGTTTGGTACAGTGGTCCAGAACTGTGCCATGGTCCCGGGTGGTACAGTGGTCCAGTCCGGTATGGTGGTTCAGGCAGTGGTCCAGGCCTGTGCAGTGGTCCAGACTTGTGCCGTGGTCCAGGCTGGTACACAGAGGCCCTCACAGTTGATTGGCTCCTCCGCTCTTTGTGAAATTACACCATGTCAAACAACTCGCTCAGCTGGGTCACATTCCAGGGCTCCACAATATTTAGCCACGGCAATCAGGAGCAGAACCCGAGAAGAGGTCTGCAGGGCGGGGAGAGGGGCGGGCAGCACCGGCCTCTGGGACTGCGCTGGTAATGAGTCTACAGCAGGGTTTAACTTCAACGTCCAGCCGAGACGGAGGGAGGGCTGAGCGGTATCACAATGAATTAAAGGTTCATTGTGTAACTTTTGGTAACTTGGTGGCAGGCCCGTCAAACGCTTTTACGCTTTTCTCCATGCAGATGTTATTGCTTTGGCTGGAATGTTTCACAGTGTGGCATTAAACCTTTCTATCTTCACTGCGATCAAACCAGACCAAGTTACAGGTCAGATCTGTGGAGAGGCGACCCCGCGCACAATCACAATGCCTTTTTTGGTAGGTATTTTTGAGCTATAAAACCACCTGTAATTGAATAAATGTAAGGTAGAGTTGTTTAATGTCATATTGTGGAACATTCCAGGGAGACTAAAGGCAAATCCATAGAAACAAGCAAATGATGGACCCCCTAGGCACGTTTTTTTTTTTTTTTTTTTATGAATTTCCTGCATGAAGAATCCAGGCTTTAAATCAGTTTTGGGGACTTGCAAGTCGTAACTTGGGCTCGAGTCAGACTTGAGTCACTATTTTTAGGACTTGAGACTTGACTTGATAAAATGGAAAAGACTTGGGACTCGACTTGGACTTGAAGGTCATTGACTTGGGACTTGACTCAAACTTGAGGCCTGAGACTTGAGAAGACTTCATGTTTCTCCTAAAATAAATATATGTTTTTAGAAAATACTTTTCTCTTTACAGTTGATAAATGTGGAGCTGAATTTTACAGAAACAAACTGGAACATGTCCCTCGTACTTCTGTTTGATACTGAAGTACTGTGATGTGGAATCCTCAAAATGTACCACAGTAATATACAGTACAATACAGTAAAACAGTGGGAACTATTATGTTAATGTTATTAAGCACTTTTAAATCTTAATTTAAAAAAGGGGGTGGGGGTGTTGGGATTTTTAGAACTTATATAAATACTAATTTAAATATATACCATGACTTTTTAAGTACAAATGAGTTTAAAATTCATATAAATTGCAAAAATCTAGATTTAAAGACTTGAAATTACTTGAAGCTCAAAGCAGACGACTTGGACTTGACTTGGACTTATGGGTCAGTAACTTGAGACTCGACTTGGACTTGTCTGTCTTTGCCTTAGAACTTGACTTAGACTTGATATCAAAGACCTGAGACATACTTGAGACTTGCAAAACAACGACTTGGTCCCACCTCTGCTTTTAATTGTTGTCATTTAACACAGAAAATAGTTATAGTTCTTTTAAAGTCTAAACTCTGTCAGTAAAAGTGTGTAGTTTAAGTCAGAAAATTTGGAGCAGAGGGAAGAGACTGAATCTCAATTAAAAATCAATCAATCGCAGCGGATGCTCTAACCGCAACCCCCCCACTCTCACTCCCCTCTCCCGCTTTTTCTCTTTCTCTCCCCTCTCTCTGCCTCTTTCTCTTTCTCTCATAAACGTCTCCAGACTCCAGGACTCCTGCTGCATCTGAGCCTCATTACAGACCGGCCCCACTGTAGCTCCCTGGTTTGGGCCATAGCACCTTTATATGTGCGCTTCACCCAAACCTGCCTCCACACACTCAGAAACGCCGCCCCGAGCCGGCTCCACGCGCTTGCCCTTCAAAACTGTCATCAATCAACATGAATTATTCTATTTCTCATGTTGCTCAGTCATACCTTAAAATTGCAATGTGTATCTTTTTAGCCAAAAAATAGGCCAAAAAAAGCATACATCTTTACTTTACGGGCTTGCAACTCCAGAAACTCTTATTTGGCCTGGAGAAAAAGTTTCTCTTACACTTTCTATTTCTCTGGAAACGTGCAGGTGATGTTCCACCTCCAGAACGTGAAGTTTCTGATGAACATTGCGTTGTTATTGTTATATGGACTTCATTCATTTGCTCGAAGCAGTTGATTGATTCAGTAATCGATCATTCAGACATCTCTATCCCTGTCCTGCACATCGGACAAACACTTTTACATTGCATTGGTCGTTGTTTATTGTTACTGTGTCTGAAGCTGTGAGAGGAGAGGTCCCAGGTCTGTTCTGATTCTGTTCACTTGGAAGTACTGAAGTTTACCATGAGGCATAAGGAGCTGTAGAGGCAGGTGAGGTCTTTGTTATGAAAAGGCCTCATGGAAAATAGAAGTAGTAGTAGTAGTAGTAAGGGGTGTAACAGTTCATGTGTTCGTGCCAAAACCTTTTGGTACGGGATGTTTGGTTCGGTGCAGGGCTGTCCATGAGTGAGTTCGTGCAATTTGTTTGTGTTTACATTCCGCCACTACATGTGCAGCTACACGGAGGCTCGGCTCTTTAATATTCATCAGGTAACTCGTCCGTGATTGGGGCAGTGTTTCCCGCAAGCGCTTTATAGTTAGGGCGACCGCTTGGACAACAATTGCCCCTCACCTTGACTACGTCCCTCCAAACCACGTGAATCCTCACAAAACTACAGTCGTCACACACTGGTCCTCACTTTCGCCTTCGACAAGTTGTTTTTTTCTTGCCAAAAATATGAAGATTGAGTAAATCTTCATGCTGGAACTTTTGAAAAATTTGTTTAGTGTTTACAAGGAATGAATTTCTTATAATATTTCATACATTTGTTGCTTATTTGAGAATATTTTATTTAACTTATTAGTATTAACAGTAGTAGTAGTAGTAGTAGTAGTAGTAGTAGTAGTAGTAGAAGTAGTAGTAGTAGTAGTAGTAGTAGTAGTAGTAGTAGTAGTAGTAGTAGTAGTAGTAGTAGTAGTAGTAGTAGTAGTAGTAGTAGTAGTAGTAGTAGTATATTTATAGTAGTAGTAGTAGTAGTAGTAGTAGTAGTAGTAGTAGTAGTAGTAGTAGTAGTAGTAGTAGTAGTAGTAGTAGTAGTAGTAGTAGTAGTAGTAGTAATAGTAGTATAGTAGTAGTAGTAGTAGTATAGTAGTAGTAGTAGTAGTAATAGTAGTACTAGTAGTAGTAGTACTAGTAGTAATCGTAGTAGTAAGTCAGTAGTAGTAGTAGCTAGTAGTAGTAGTAGTAGTAGTAGTAGTAGTAGTAGTAGTAGTAGTAGTAGTAGTAGTAGTAGTAGTAGTAGTAGTAGTAGTAGTAGTAGTAGTAGTAGTAGTCGTAGTAGTAGTAGTAGCAGTAGTAGTAGTAGTAGTAGTAGTAGTAGTAGTAGTAGTCAGTAGTAGTAGTAGTAGTAGTAGTAGTAGTAGTAGTAGTAGTAGTAGTAGTAGTAGTAGTAGTAGTAGTAGTAGTAGTAGTAGTGTAGTAGTAGTAGTAGTAGTAGTAGTAGTAGTAGTAGTAGTAGTAGTAGTAGTAGTAGTAGTAGTAGTAGTAGTAGTAGTAGTAGTACACCCCCTCCCTCCCTCTCCCCCGCAGCGTCTGCAGTCAGTGTGTGGAACCGAACAGTCACGGTCGTGTGCACTTGCGCTGAGCTCGGCCCCGGGGCCCGGGGCGTCCAGAGCCTCCGCACACTCAGGTTTCCTCTCTGTGTTATTAGCTTATCTGCGGCTAATGCAGCGCTAACAAGAGACTAGCTAACAGAGGCCTCTTTAACACAGCTGTCACAGATAAGGAAGACACACCACACACACACACACACTACACACACACTACACACACACACACACACTACACACACACTACACACACACTATACTTTTACATTGTTCAGTCCTCACAAGGCTCGAGCTACAGCTGCTGCGCTCTGTGGCTCTTTGTTCAGAGGAGGCGGTGGCTCAACCCAAAGCTCAAAAGACGCTTCCCTTATTATCTACTTTGCATTTATTCAGTTATGTTCATGTTTTAATTGTTTAAAGAAGACACATTGTTCTTGTGTTTGCTGTATAGTTAGAATCATTACATTATAATTTGCTAATTTTATCACAATGTTATCACAAAAGAGCTGTGAAGTTGTTGGCCCCTCCCAGCAGCAGATCACACCAGCAAGCACCGGATTTTGTTTTTAGCACCGAAGTGACAACACGAGGCTGCCGAATCCTACGTATCACCGATTAAGAAAATAAAACTGGCGAATGAAGTGCAGAGTAGAGGTCTGCGCGGAACAGGAATATCAGTCCCGCTCCCGCCCGTAAGTCCCGCAGGTGTGGATGGGAACGTTTGCTTTCTTAAGCTCCATCAAACACGGAGAAGCGAAAGGAACTGGGCTGTGTATGGGAGGAGGCGCGGTGGGCGGTCCGGCGGCATGGGTAAGTCCTGGCTAAATTCTGTTTTAGTCCTGGTTTTAGACCTGGTTTAGTCCTGGTTTAGTTTTGGTTTAGATCTAGTTTAGCGGTGCAGCCCGCGCAGCCTACGGGACAGGGGGGTACGGTCTGCGCGGCGTACGGGGGGGGGGGCGGTGTCGTGTTGTGCTCTCGTTGTATTATTTGTACGTATTATAGTAGACTTATGTTTTGCCCAATGGCGTGTAAACAGTGTTGGGGAGTAACAGATTACATGTACCAGAGTTACGTAATCAGAGTACAAATTATGAGTAACTGTATTCGGTTACAGTTACTGTTTCAGTGAGTGGTAATTGGATTACAGTTACTTTGTTGAAATAAGTGGATTACACGGCGGTATTTTCCTGTTTTTACATTTTGGGCTGTATCCCCCCTTTTTTATTCCCCCCCGTAATTCCACTCATTGCCAGACACTAAACCAGGTCTAAACCCAGGTCTAAAACCAGGTCTAAAACCAGGTCTAAAAGGTCTAAAACCAGGTCTAAAACCAGGTCTAAACCAGGTCTAAAACCAGGTCTAAACCAGGTCTAAACCAGGTCTAAAACTAGGTCTAAACTAGGTCTAAAACCAGGTCTAAAACTAGGTCTAAATCCAGGTCTAAAACCAGGTCTAAAACTAGGTCTAAACCAGGTCTAAATCCAGGTCTAAAACCAGGTCTAAACCAGGTCTAAAACCAGATCTAAATCCAGGGCTAAACCAGGTCTAAACCAGGTCTAAAACCAGGTCTAAATCCAGGTCTAAAACGAGGACTAAACCAGGACTAAAACCACGTCTAAACCAGGACTAAACCAGGTCTAAACCAGGACTAAAGCAGGACTAAAATTCTTATGTGAAGATTTCCTAGTCTTTGCTTCTCTACAGCAAACCAAGTAATCCAAAGTATTCAGATTACGTTACTCACCTTCAGTAATTTAATGGATTACGTTACAAACTACATTTTGGGCTATGTAATCTGTAATCTGTAGGGGAATACATTTTAAAAGTAAATTTCCCAACACGTAAGAACACCTGAGGCACAAAATTATGAATGGCTGCACCTGTGAATAAAGTGTGTGTCCGTGGGGAATGCGGTGACAACACAAAAACAAAGTGTACAACGTGAATTGTGTTTCAATGGTCCTGACAACACTGCGTAAAGGGACCCTGCTAACAGACGGTCTGCTGCTTAAAATGCTTTTTATTAATGCCGAATAAAATATCCAGCACAAATTATACAGGTTATGCTTGCATTCAATCATTTGTATATTTTACTTTACAGTCATATTTAGTTTGTGGGACTGCAGTTTATCATCCCTCTCACCCACTCCTGCAGTGTGTAGTCTCGCTCCCGCCCGTACCCGGCAGTGAGCTTTCAAAATGTGTCCCGTGCCGCACTGTTTTGCATCGGGTCCCACGAGTCCTCAGGGCTGTAGTACAGAGCCGAGTGGCTGTATTTTAGTGGCAGTGAAAATGTTGAAATAAGTGATTAAAGATCACTCAAACATGCACGAATCACTCCAAATACTTCAGAGAGTAATTAAGAATCAACTATAACATGGTTAAAACCTCTGGACAGTAGATTTCACAGAATAACTCCGCTCTGAAAAAACATGTATTACAGTGAGTGGGGTCGCCTCTCCACAGATCTGACCTGTAACTCGTCACCTGTTTATCTTAATGTATATATTTAAAGCCATACTATGGAATATTCCAGCAGGGTTGAAGTCCTTTAGTCAGTGAATCAGCTGACGTCGTCTCAGTGGATGTTGTTTTGGTTTCGCTGGAGTTTTGGGAGTGTCTGGACAGTTTCATGTCTTTTCACTTTCTCACAGCTTTTCCTTTCACATAATGATTAAACATGATTTACTGACTCAATAATAACTTCTGTTCAGGTTCCCTAAAATACCCCTTAAAATAATAATACGTGAATTTCCCCGGCACATTGTCCCTTTGGGCGCCTGCAGGAGGAAGCGGCCGGGACACGGTTCAGAGGTGGGACTTGTAAAAACACAGGGTTTAAGGTCTGAGCACAGCCACACCTCACATGAGCTTAAAATGACCCAATATAAAAACGATCTGAGGAAGTGGGATTCAGAGGAGGAGGGGGAGAGAGAACGTTTTAAGGCAGACCAATTGTGCAAAAAAGACTTTTCACCGGCTTTTACCCATATTATAATTGTTTCCCCTTCTCATTTCCCCCCTCAGAGCTGCATTTCGAGTGATTCAAGCATGTCTGAGTAATCAGTAATTGCTTATGTTCAAGACTCCATATTGTCTGTCAACTGTTTTCACCGCCACCAGCAAATGCCCACTGCCCTGGACTTCATTCTCCAATTTTACTTTCTTAAGCGTGATACTCTACTAAGGGTTCAGAAGCATTAAGTAGTAATTTCCATACAAACGAAAAAGAGGTGCTGACGACTTCGTGGCTCTTTAAGGCAAACATGTTCATTTTGTCTTCTTACGTACTAAATTTAACTTCTTGGGTTCTTTTTAAAGACAATACAGTAAAGTGTATTTACCTTGTTGACATATTTCGGCTGCTGCTGCAAGTCATCTCCAGAACTTACGAATATTACCAAAATGTTTTAGTACGACTTTGGTAAACTATGAAGTCGCACCATTATACGGTTTATGTGTATGACCTGCAGACGTATAATCTCTGAAAAGTTTAATATGAACCATCTCCAACGTGATACACGCACAGAACAGACTCACTTTAATTGTTTAAAGAAGACATATTGTTCTTGTGTTTGCTGTATAGTTAGAATCTCTGACACCGATGGATCATTACGTTATCATTTGCTAATTTTATAATATAATATACAATATAATCACAAAAGAGCTGTGAAGTTGTTGGGCCCTCCTGTGGATAGCTCCAGATAACACCAGCAAGCACCAGATTTTGTTTTTCATTTGCACCCAAATGACTACACAACTATCACCGACTGAGAAAATAAAATTGCCGAACGAAGTGCAGAGACGGTGAGGTGACCCCAGAGTCAACAAATCATATAGTATTTTCACCCCGGGGTCAGAATCGTATTTTGGTATGTTGACCCCCCTATGAAAATCTATATTTTATCAATAAAGAACTTGAATTCTACAGAAAAACTTTTAATATTAATACTATATCTGCAAATTAAAACATATTAACATATTTAAAATCGTTTTTTTTTTAAGAACTCAGATGCATTTTTTATGTGGATTATAACTTTTGAATGTTAAAAATTACTTAGTTGTTCAAACACATATTTTAGTGAAAATTAGATAAGTATTTATTAATTAGTTAGTGATGTATAATGATTTGGAATCTTGTTAAAATAGACGGGGGTGATCAATTAAGTAGTTAAATGGGGGATATGAGAAGACTTGCTAAAGATCACGCACAGAACAGACTCACCGTCAGCCGCACATCCTCTGTCACAGAAAGAACACTCATATTCCACTGAGTCATGTCCTTTAGTCCGACAGAAGCTGAACCGCATCAGCGCAGGAGTAAAGAGCTGTTTTTATCTGCGCTTTATAGTTTATGCAAATGAGCCATGTGGTTTTAAGTTTAATTTATGTAAAACGTAAAAGAATGTGCGTCTGAAGCCAAAATGCAGCCAAATTGCAGAAGTACTAGTATTTTTTTTGGGGACTCGCTTGCGGCCTGACTTGCACGTCTCATCTTGGTCTCTCTTATAAGCGTCACGTGACAACAGAATGAAACTAGTGGAACGTCATCTCCCCACGCAGTTTAAAGAAACATTATAAACACTATTAGTTTTAAATCATGATAGAATTAAACTGAAAATACAACCACACATTCATTTGTGCTGAGCAAACAAATTTAGCTATCAATAAATTATATTAGGTCCTTATGCACTGCAGATTTTTTTTTAATGACGTTAATGAAACTGATACCGTTGCTACATTTTGATACCGTGGGATATCGTAATACTGTATTACCGCCCAACCCCAGTCCATAGGTTTATACTCGTCTATGTGCTCTTAGTCTACGTTCAGACTGCAGGGCTTAACGCTCAATTCAGATTTTTTTGTGAAATCTGATGTTTTTGCGAGGTCGTTCACATTTCCAATTAAATGCGACTTGTATATGATCCCCTGTGTGAACATTAAACGGCCCGAAAGTGTCCTGCATGCGCAATGGAGGACATGATGACGTCAACCACAGCGAGCGTGCTCTGTGTTTACGGAAGTTGTCCAAACATGGACGCGAGCATTGAGCACCTGGAGATTTTAAAGTTCCTCTGGTACCAGAGCCAGAACATGAACAACTTACTTGTTTTAAGGAGGAGATTGAGAAGGAGAAGGACGAGGTTTTTGGCCGTGGTGTTTTGTGGGACAGCGGCAGCGACGTCCGTTGAAATGAACGTGTGGATGTGGAGACGTAGCCATGAGTGGTGATGTGCTTCACTTCAGTGACATGGAGTTCATTAACAATTTTCGCCTACTTCAGCGCAGAATAGTGACGTATGTGGCTTGTTGATAACGTGTAGGTCGAATGAATGCGCTATGGCCTTTCAGACTGAAGTCGCATGTCAAAAGATCAGATGTATCGGTTTTAGGAGCACATATCCAAGTGTCCTGGGTCGCATTTGAAAAAATAGGATCTGTGTCGTTCAGACTGTCATTTAAAGATCAGATACAGGTCACATAGGGGCCAAAAAATCAGATTTGGGTCACTTCAGGCTGCAGTCTGAACGCAGCCTTATACTTGTTCTGATGCAGCTCAAGATCATTCTAAAACTATTCAGGAAAGCATCATTTCTGTCTTGTGAATATGACTTTCGATACCAGTTTTAATATATTTTCAAATCCTTTAACAATCCAAGTCCCCACAACGCCTTAAGTGTGTGCGTGTGTGCGTCGCGGTGAGCTAATTCCCCCTCATGTGTTAGACGGTGTATTCTGCAGCCTACGGGGGCCTGTTAGGGACATCTGGACTGGCTCTGGCCCGGGATGATTTCATTTCTCTGGGTTTCCGATGCGTCTGGCCTCTGTCCGAGCTGGGCGTCTGTAAATCACCTAATCCAATCAGCAAACAGCGCTGCGCTATCAGCACGACCATCTATGGGCGCATCACTGTGAGCACTTCCTGTGCGAGAGGCTGAAGGAAATATATGGGCAAATATAAAGTCTGTAAGGATGTGGAAAGTGGAACTAAACACTAAATCACCTTTTCTCTATGGTGGTTTAATAGTAATGTCTCCTGCTCCTAGTATTTTATTATTATCATTATTTATTTTTTGGCATTTGTAGTACTAACTAGAGACAAAAAGTGTGTGCTGCTCCAGCAGTCTCTGCTATTTCAAGTACTTGGTGACATCACGCAGGACTGCCCTGTTTGCAGCCAGGTGTTTCTGATACAAACACCTGGCTGCAGGGGAGGAGTTTGAAGTGTGGATACCTGTGAGACCAGGGCTGGGCAGTTTTTTGTTTTGTTTTTTCCCTGGGCCCAGAAAATATTGTGGAGGTCCAAAATGCTTAACTCATTTCTGTATAATATTAATAAGTATGTAACTAAGTTTTTTAATTGTATAGCACTTTTCACAGACATTTATCACAAAGACACTTTACAGAACATTATTCATTTACTTCAGACCCAGTGATGGAAGCTACTATTGTAGCCACAGCTGCCCTGGTGCAGACTGATGGAAGAGCGGCTGTCAGCCAATGAGCACCACCAACACTCAGGCACACAACACTTTCATACTAGGCAATGTGGGTGAAGTGTCTTGCCTAAGGACACAATGACAGTTTTTTTGTGACTGGCGCCCCCCTGTTTGGTACCTGATTTTCCCATCATCTCCAATTCAAATACTAACCAGGCCCGGCCTTGCTTGGCTTCTGAGATCTGACGGGATCAATCTTGAAAAGCAGGTATGGCCACAATTAATTGTATTTCTTTATAAAAAGCAGTAAATATTGTTGTTTTCACGCTCATCAGACTGGTAAGAGTTTATGTTATGACTAAGCAATGAAAAAGTGAAAAAAAATTTATTAAATAATTATTACATTAAAAAAATATTTAATTATTTTCTTAAATGGGCCGGTCAGAGTCAACCAAAGGAACGTATGTGGCTCGGGAGCTGTTCAATGCCCAGGTCTGTGTTAGACCAACCACACTGCTCCTCTTATGTCCAGACCTTCTCCCTCTCACTCTTTTCTTTAGTCCTGCAGGACCTTCCCGTTTAGATAACCCTGCACTGCAACATCTTCTAATATTCATCCATCTGGAAGGACTTCTGCTGTAAGGTTAATCAGGAGGACCAATCACGTCGCAACACTGAGGAAGACAAATCAAAAACAAACATGGCAACGCCTACAAAGATACTTCAGCTTATTTGAGCGCCAATACTAGAGGCGCTGACACTGAAAAATTTGCTGGTTTAAATATCAGCTTCCACATATAGATTCAGGTGAAATCCTGGTTGGACAACATAGTTAAACTAGTAGTAGGTCAAGAAAGACTCAAAATGTTTACATTTGTTTCTGCACAAAGTTGTACTTGAGCAATAAATAATTAATAATGGATCAGTTCCATTTTATTTTATTTTAGTTGAAAAAGTATTGGTGGATATCGGGTATTATATTTGAAGCTATAGAATCGAGAACTGAAAAAGCTGGTTCGGTGCATCTTTAGTTGAGCAGAAAGTCAGAGCTTTATGAAATTGTGGAGGGGAAGATGTCTGAGCTTAAAATGTTCATCTTGTTCCGTGTTCTGACGCTTCGACCAGTCAGATTCACATAAGCACCACGAAGCTCCCTGTGCTTCCTGTCTCCAGATTGATAAATGTGCCCGATCTTGCAAACCGTGCACGCCTAGATACTTTTGCACTGAAGCACTGAAGTTGCCATAGTCATAAAGGCTAAAGGCTGTTCTTTTTCTTTCCAAAAACAAAATAATAATCAGTTCTAACTTTTGTGAACATAAACAATACAGACTTTTAATCAGAGCCATTTAACACAGAAAACACCCACCACCTGCTCGACTCATGGAGATGTTGTTTTGTCTGGAAGGTTCTTCAATATGACTTCATCTATCCGTCTATCTTTACATAATTTCCTCCTTGAAAAACATGCATTGTTACTGCAGCTGGTGTCGTCTCTCCACAGATCTGACTTATAACTTGGCCTGGGGTTGTCACATGGTAGTCTCCATTGGAAATTATAGACTTTGCAGAGCTTTCCAGGAAAAAGAATCAATATCTCCAAGGAAACAAGCTGGTAAAAAGTGGCATAGTGCACCTTAGGGCTGAACGATTTTAAGAAAAAACTGAAGTATGATTTTTCTGGCAAATATAGCAATTTCGATTTCATCCATGATTTTTTTCCAAATCAAGTTTCAGTGCACATGAACATCACAGAAACTTACATCATACCAGAGTCCTGCACTGACGATTTGACGCTGGATCATAACTACGCGTCAAAATGTGTAGACAATAAGGGCTGTGATTGGTCGTCTCTACCGCCGCTCTACATACTTTTCCTGTACTCTGCTTTCTTTTCTTTCTAAAGACATTGAGTATGTGTTTAATGCAGCTTTGCCACATTTGTTTACATTTTACAGAAACGACAAATCACGTTAAAATAATATAAAACCACATGGCGAATTTGCATAAACAATAAGAACTATAAAACAGCTCGCTCCTTGTGCGCTGATGCGGTTCAGCTTCGGTCGGACTAAAGGACACGACTCAGTGGAATATGAGTGTGACAGAGGATGTGCTGATGATGGTGAGTCTTTTCTGTGCTTCTGTCGCGTTGGAGATGGTTCATGTTAAACTTTACACGAACGCCGTTTCTAAATCCTCGCCTCTTAGTGTTGTGGTCGTGAATTAATTTGAGGCGCACAAACCTCGACGCAGATCCATAAACCAAAAACGACGTAACAAGGCGACGGCAGCAGTGTGCGTTGAGTGGATGCAGATTCAATTCAATTCAATCTTTATTAAGAACACATAATATCTGGTTCATAGTATTAAAAAGAAAATAACAAGAATAAAAAAGTTTAAAAAGTTACAGTGCATGTTATAATATATATACAGACAAGACTGAGTGTCTCCACAGCTCAGAGGTGAATCTGACAGAGCTCATCACAGGACACACTAGAGCAGGGGTGTCAAACTCATTTTGGTCCGGGGGCCGTATCCAACCTACTTTGATCCCAAACGGGCCGGCTCAGAAAACTCATGGCATATAAACCCCAAAAATAACAATAAGTTCAAATATTTGTGCAGAGAAACACAAATCTATTACAGAAATCTTTTTTAATTGATGAACTCTTTCTTATTATATTATAATATTATGAACAACCTGAAACTTTAAGAAAAAATCAATTTCAACATTTAAAATATTTTAGTAGAAAATCACCCAAGGGCCACATTAAAGGTCTTGGAGGGCCGGATCTGGCCCCCGGGCCTTATGTTTGACACCTGTGCACTAGAGCTTCAATGATTCGATGGCTCAGATTCATGGATCTACATATAAATTAATAAATACAATATCTGATCGTGACACCACAGTTTACAAACATTTCACTGGCGCTATAGAACCGCGGCACTTTCAGTAATATTCTCAAAGAGTCATTATACGCCACTGTCAAACTCTGCAATCTCTTTTTCTTGTAGTTGCGGCAAAGATGCGCAGTGTACAAGGGAGAGCAGAAACATTTAAAAAGTGCAATTTTGACATCCCTGGAGCACATGGAGAACTTACGGACGAGCATATTGGCCTGACGTAAAGCTTACACTGCTGCCTGTACATTTCTCCATCATCTGAGAGGTCACTGGTGACATAATGCCCAAGATATTTGACCTCATCTGTGAGTTGGAGGGCACTCCCGCACAGAGAGAAAACAGGAAAGGATAGCTTTTTGTCCTCTTTATTTTAACGATCATAATGTGACTTTTCAGAGCGCTGTACTTAATGTCATATTCAAAGCCAAACTGGGAACAGATATTTAAAAGTTGCTGCAGACCTGCACTGTAAGGACACAGCAGCACTAGATCATCTGCATACATTAAATGGTTATACAGATAATCACCAGCAAAACATCCAGTTTTACATCATTCAGCTGCACAGACAGACATCAACATAAATATTAAACAGAAGGGGAGACATAATTCCACCCTGGCGAACTCCATTACTGACCCTAAAAGAGTCAGAAGTAGAATCACCCCATTTCACCTGCATGGACTGACAGGTGCACCAGAAAATATGTACCGTATTTTCCGGGCTATTAGACGTGCTCTTAAAGGTTGTATAGAGGATTTTCCAAGGAACGAGAAATCCAGCGACTGTTTGTCCTTTTTCAAATGTTGCGCATGCGTGAAACCACCCCCCCTCCCCTACAGCTCCTACGTAGAAACGCCTCCTTCCGCCTCATCCTTACGCCAGAAAACCGGTTTGTACAGCCGCTGCACATGACTTGTAAACAACTAACTACAGTGTTGGTTAGGCAAGACGGAGAAGTGAGGAGCGGGGGAGGGGATGCGCGGACATTTCGTGCGCGGACGAGAAGTGAGAAGCAGGGAGAAGAACGGAGCAGGGAGTGAGAAGAGGAGAGGAGAGGAGAAGGGAGCGGTGCGTGGAGATTCCGTGAGGAGCAGGGAGAAAAGCGGATCGGGCAGCGGGGAGAGGAGCATTAAAGGGGTGCAGAGAGGGGGGCGCGGAGATTCCGTGCGAATGAACTAGCTACTACTACAACACGCAGCAGCAAGCGGACTCTTTCTTTGCCTTGAAAATTAAGTTTTCAGACATAGGATATCGCATTCGTGTCCTGAAAAACGTTTGTCTAACTCTTGGAAATAAAGTACGTTTTCATAATAAGCAGAAGTTTCCTGTCCAGAAGTAATTTGGCGACCAATGCGTCAGTCTTTAGACCCTGCGTCTGCTTCAGTCGCGCCATCGCTGGAATGAATCTACAAGAATCACCTTAGTTTGGTTTCGCTGCTTTTCCCCTTGTCTTCTTCTTTCAGCGACCTCAAAAACGGACTTTGTTTTGGGGCTAACTGCTCGTAGATTCTTGTCGCCATTGCAACAAACTTTGTGCGAACTGCGAGGAAGATATAGGTCAAAAAAGCCGCTAAGAACTGTTGCGTTGGTGGAGTAAACAGCGTCTGTGCGTCTTGCGTCTGTGGACTGCGTGACAGTCGTACGTAAACCACGTAATGGCAGCGCGCAGGCAAGTCAGTTACGCTAGAAACGTAGGGAGTTTGATTGACAGCCTGTCAGCTAACAGATAACGAGGCAGTGTCGTTATCTATTGGCAAATGTTTAGCCCCACCACGTCCAGAGTTGATGAATTTTTATTCTCTTTTTTTTGGTCATCATAATTACAAGGCTACTGCATCTCTATATTGCTATCATTGACAATTTGAAACAAAAAAAAAAAAAAAAAAATCCTCCATACAACCTTTAAGCCTCCAACTCCATCAAAAAACGACCTGTACATGAATCCACTCAGGTGTCCCAGTAAACTACAAAGCCGCACCACCCGCAGCGCACGCAAACACACACGGAGCAGACAGCGGCCGCACAGCGAAAAACACCCACAGACACACTCATCACTCACACGGACGAGGGACGGAACGGAGGAACGAACTGAAAAAGCGAGCGCAATGTGCCACTTCTAGACACGACTGAACAACTGAGTCACTGCGAACACGCCGACAATCCGTTGGTCCCAGACAGCACCCTCCCTACACGCCACAACTGAACAAAGCCCAGAGTCACCGTGAACGCCACAAACAAACAAAACCACTCACCCATCGAAATGTTGTGTTTCGTTTAAAGTCCGGTGCGGTTTATTTGTGAAAAAAGTTCAAAAATAGACCATTTAATGACAGTGCGCCTTATCATCCAGAGCCCGGAAAATATGCTATTCTAGTGAGGTACTCTGGAACAACTCGGTTTGTTAATTTGCTGAACAGTTTTCCATGATTAATCCGATCAAATGCTTTAGAAGCAGAACTAAACTTCAGCCTTAAATTGGACTTTAGGAGCACTGCAAAATAACACAGCCTTGACGCTCCCAAAATCGTGTTGTCTGAGATCGTGATTTTCGGTCCAAAGCGACAGATCGTCCAGCTCCAGTGCAGCTTTAGCGCTCGTCTGGTTGATCGTGGGGAGTTCTGTTCGGGCTCCGGAGTCTGGTTTGTGTCAGGAGCAGATGCACTGACAGATCTCACAGTTTAATAAAGACGCTGTGTTTGATCAACAACCTGAAGACTCCCAGAGGCCTGATCCTGCCCCAGCACATGCCCACAAATCTTACTCTTCCTTCTCCTCCTCATCCACATCCTCCACTTCACCATTCTCTTCCTTCCCCCTACTCCTTTTCCTCCTCCTCTAGTCCCCTTCCTTTTCTTCCTCCTCCTCCTCTTCGTCTTCCTCTTACTTCTCTTCCTCCTTTTCCTCTCGCTCGTCTTTCTCTTCCTCTTCCTCTTCCTCCCAACTCCTCCTCCTTCTTCTCTTCCCCATCCTTCTCTACCTCTACTTACTCCTACTCTTCTTCCTTTTACTTCTCTTCCTCCTTTTCTTTCTCCTCCCCATCTTCTCCTTCCTCCTCCTCGTCTCCTTCCACCTTCTCTTTCTCCTCCTCCTCTCTTCCTCCTTCTCTTCTTCCTCCTCCACCTCCTCCTCTTCTCCCTCTTCGTCCCCTCCTCCTCTCTTCCTCCCCTTCCTCTTTCTCCTCCTCTTCTTCCTCCTCCTTTTCCTCCCCTTTCTCCACCTCCTCCACCTCTTCCTCCTTCGCTTTATCCTTTTCCACCTTCTTCTTCTTCTTCTCTTCTTCTTCCACCTCTTCCCACCCCTGCGCTTCCTCCTCCTCCTCCTTCTCCTCCCACTCCTCCTCTAGCCCCTCACCCCCCTCCTCTTCTTCTTCTTCCTCCCCCCTTTTTCTCCTCCTTCTCCTCTTCCAATTCCTCCTCCTTTTCCTCTTCCCTCTCTTCCCCCTCCTCATCCTCCTCTTCTTCGTCCTCCTCTTACTCTTCCCCCACCAGCCCTCCTCCTCCCCATCTTCTTCCTCCACCTCCTCTTCTTCCTCTTACTTCTTTCCCTCCTCCTCTTCTTCTTCTTCCTCTTCCTCTTCCTGCTCCTCTTTCTCCACCTCCTTTTCATCCTCTTCTTCCTCCACCTCCTCGACTTCCTCGTCCTTTTTCCTCTCCAACGTCCTTCTCCTCCTCCTCCTCTTTCACCTCCTCCTCTTCTTCCTTCCCCTCTTCCTCTTCCTCCTCGTCTTCCTCTGCGGTGTAGAAGTGCAGTCCCGGTCCGGTCTTATTGGATTGCTCGTGCATCAGCTCTTGGACCTGGGGCCTGTGTTCACTAGATTCACTTAGCGCGGCGCAGACCTGCTTACACTCCACTAATGGCTTCAGAAAACACATTGACGAGCCCGGATGGATTTACGAGCGCTCCGGGGTGTGTCCTCAGCGCTGATACCATCACCGGGTTTCAACACAACACCGCAGAATGGATCCGCCGGGAAAACCACGAGGAGACACAGAGTTAAAGCTCCACGTCACGCTGTTTTCTCGTCTGTGTTGTAAAGTTTGAGTTCTTCTCTCAAACAAAACACTCTGTTCCAACTCGTGAGGTCATGTGGTAATACTAAAAAGTGCCCCACTGTGTTTTTAAACTTCATACACCTTCACTGGAATCATCTGGATCATTTCAGACCTTGAAAACTACCACTGAGTAGAGCTGCTCAAATCATTATCGCGATTATTTTGGTCAATATTGAAATCACAATTATTAAAACGATTATTTTTTAGTTACACAATGCTTTTTATCAGCATTTCTCTCAAAAAAAACAACAAAAAAAACACTTGGTTATTGATAATTTACACAAAACTTTCAAAATGATTATAAATATAGGCTCCAAATATGTTCCTTAGAGCAGTTTTGCGATGTGTAAAACATAAAATGAATAAAATATACTTTGAACATGAGATAAGGTATAGAAAAAAATAACTGTATCCAAACTAAACTATATATCTAGAACCAAAACACCAAACTGTAGCCTCCTAGGACCTGGCGTCCACACATGTGAACATATATGTCCAACACATTTTGAGTTGTTCAGGCACTTAATAGTTTTTGCAAATCATTATTCAATTGTGACTTTATTGTGTTCCATCAAAATGATTCAAACATTAAAATGTGGAGATGTGGACATCATTTTTCAGAATCAGAAACTCTCAGAAACTGTCATGTAAAATCATGTAAAAATATAATTCTTTGTTTTTGCACTCATCAGGTGGTCTGATTCATCAGCCGGTTTCACTTCCTGGAAACTGTCTGACCTTGAGGTGTTAGAATTCGTTCGCTCAACGGTAGACGGGTACTTTTTATCATTTAACCAATCGCTGCTATTTGGTCGTGACGTATGTAATGCGTCGCTAACGGGGCTAACTGGTATATTAAGCTTTTCCCAAATCCCGTAGGAAGAAGGACAATAACATCTTTCCCCTTGACGAAATACACCAAACATTCTCTTTATTCTGGCTTTAAATCCTCGTTCTCGGGAATCGTTGACAACACTGAATATATGACTCTTCGCTGATTGGCTGGTGCCCGAACTCGCACTTCCGGGGGTTTTGCAAACCGTCTAGTGTATTTTGATTTCTGACCTAATTGTTGGAGAGAAATGAAATTGAGCGGAGGCACTAGGTGGCACCAGCCTGGCTACTCATCAGGACCCAATCAGCTCAAATAACAAAGAGAAATCAATAAAGCCATGAAAGAGTTGGGAGGATAACATAAACATCTTGACCATCACATCCAATGTTTTTTTGTAACTTCTCAGGTGGAGGCTCCGTCAAATACTTTTCTCCGTGGAGATGTTATTGCTTTGTCTGGAACCTTTCTATCTTCATGGAGACCAAACCAGACCAAGTTACATGTCAGATCTGTGGAGAGGCGACCCCACTCACAGTCAGAATGCCTGTTTTTGTAGATATAAAACCACCTATAATTGAATAAATGTCAGGCAGGGCTGTTTAATGTCATACCGTGGAACATTCCAGGCAGGTGACGGACCCCCAACCAAAAAGTTACACAGTGTACTTTTAAGAATAAATCAGCATTAGAATGGTTATCAGCAAAAACTATACTGGATTTGAACATGTTTACCTTCTCTGGGGGCAATGTTTAAGGAATTTAAAATCTAAATCTTACATAAAGTTCTGTTCCGTTCACCTTTGACGATTCACCTCTGTAATCTCATCCATCCTTGTCTATCTGCCTTTTTTTCCCCCAACCTAAACTTTCCAAAGTCCTATTAATCAGCCTGTCTCGTCCACAGCCCAGAGCGCTCCGCCGCGGCTCCACGCGGGGCCAACCCTCCGCCCGGCTCCCCGCTCCTCAGGCACCTCAAAGGGGAAGGGGCACCGTGCAAACGCGGCCTCTCGCGCTGGAGGGTAGGAGGGCAGGATGGATGAAATGGTCCCAGAGTGGTTCCAGATGTTTGGTCTGGTTCGGTCTGGTCTGGTCTAAAAGAGGACCCCTCATCACTCCATCATGCGAGCGGAGGAGAGGTGATCACTGCGCTGTGGAATTTGACAAATCAACACGGCGAGGCAAAACGGTGGACGGTTTTGGGGGGAGGGGGAGACGCGTCATGTATTATTTAAAGGTCAAGGTTCCCACTCTTTTCACAGACAAAATTTCAAAACTTCTCCATGATTTTTTCATGACCTAAAGTGAATTTTCCATGACTTTACGGCACCTAAGTGTAGAATTGATCAGATTTTTAGGGCTAAATATGAAATGTTAACTCTTTTCACTCACCTTATGGTTTGAGATGATAGTTTTTTAACATTCAAAATCCTGTCAGTGCATTTATTGTCGTCTCTTTTAAACAAAAGGTGCAGACGTTTGGAAATAATCTATATAACAGTCTAATGAGAACTTAAAAGAACACTGTAGTTGTGTGAAAAAGAAACTAAAACTCCACGACTTTTCCAAAACTTTCATTGAATTTACAAAATTCCATGACTTGTCCAGGCCTGGAAAATTTCCAGTATTTCCATGACCGTGGGAACCCTGAAAGGTGCACTATGGATTTTTTCTGGAGAGTCAGAGTAAAGCAAAATTACTGGTGATAATCTGCTAATTGGGAAGTGGTAGATTTCTATTATAAACAAAGTACATACAATTATATTTGTACATTTGTATTAATGCTTTAGTCTTAAACAACACATTGCCACTTGCTGTAGAAGTTCATACCTTATATTCAGTCTCTTTCTCAAATCAAACTGCCAGCCTTAAAGGTCCATATTAAGTTGTTTTCTGATCTGTTATATTGTTGTTTCATCGTCACAAACAGACCTGGAGTTGTGTTTTGTCATTTGGAAATAATCCTAATAGTGTAATGATAACTTAACAGAACACTGTAGTTGCGTGAAAAAGATACTAAAATTCCATGTGGCCATACCGGTTTGTCAAAGTCTGATCCTGTCAGATCTCAGAAGCTCAGCAGGGCCGGGCCTGGTTAGTACTTGGATGGGAGAACACCGGGAAAATCAAGAGCCACAGGGGGGTAAAAACTGTCCTTGTGTCCTAAAGCAAGACACCTAGGCTACGTTCAGACTGCAGCCTGAAGTGACCCAAATCCGATTTTTTGGCCTCTATGTGACCTGTATCTGATCTTTTAATGACAGTCTGAATGACACAGATCAGATTTTTTCAAATGTGACCCAGGACACTTGGATATGTGCTCCTGAAACTGATACATATCTGATCTTTTGACATGCGGCTTCAGTCTGAACGGCCAAAGTGCATTCATCCGACCTACACGTTATCAACAAGACACAAACGTCACTATTCTGCACTGAAGTAGGTGAAAATTGTTAATGAACTCCATGTCACGTCGCTGCCGCTGCCCCACAAAACACCACGGCCAAAAACCTCGTCCTTCTCCTTCTCAATCTCCTCCTTAAAACAAGTAAGTTGTTCATGTTCTGGCTCCGGTACGAGAGGAACTTTAAAATCTCCAGGTGCTCAATGCTGCGTCCATGTTTGGACAACTTCCGTAAACACAGAGCACGCTCGCTGCGGTTGACGTCGTCATGTCTCCAGTGCACATGCGGGACACTTTCGGGCCGTTTAATGTTCACACTGGAGTCACATACAAGTCACATTTAATTGGAAATGTGAACGACGTCGCAAAAACATCGGATTTCACAAAAAAATCCGAATTGAGCGTTAAGCCCTGCAGTCTGAACGTAGCCTTAGACACTTTACCCACATTGCCTAGTATGAAAGTCGTGTGTCTGTGTGAGTGATGGTGGTGGTTGGAGGGACGGATGGTGCAGATTACCAGCCGCACTTCAGTCAATCTGCCCCAGAGCAGCTGTGGCTACAGTAGTAGTTTACCCTCATGTATGGAGTGAATGAATAATGCTCTGTAAAGTGTCTTTGAGTGTCCAAAAAAGTGCTATATACAAATGATGCATTATTATTTATTATTATTCATGACTTTTCTAAAACTGTCATCAAATTTACAAAATCCCATGACTTGTCCAGGTCTGAAAAATGACCATTTTAATTTCCATGACTTTTCCAGGTTTTCCATGAATGTGGCAACCCAGAAAAGTGCACTACGGAACTTTTTTGCAGAGTTAGCCAGCTTCTTGTCTCCAAAAACAAATCAAACAAAATCGCTTAATTTATTGTTTCATTTTCAGCCATATTTGGTGCAGGAGCCTGTTGCGTTGTTGTAAAACGTCTGTAGCATTTCAGAGCGAGCCGGCTACCTCCGAGCTCAGTCGCCATGGATACGGGAAAAACAAACTGCTCAAGTCACACAATCCACAACGCTCCTTAACTTCTGTCCTTTGAACCGATATTCGCTTTTTCTTTCTTACACGGATCAATCTCCATTTTGAATTCGGCATTTGGGTTTATACAGAAAAAAACAAATGGCTTAAATTTAATCTTCCTGAACATAAACAATACAGACTTTTAATCATTTCCATTTAGCACAAAATACAGTCCGTTTTTCCCCCCTTTTTTTCCTTCCAAAGTTTTGCGTCTGCTCCAAACCACATGCTGTAAGTGAGAGGAGACGGGCTGTAAACCTCGCATTAAAAAGACACAAGCCCATCACTGAATAATCGAAATTACTGGGCCTGAAACAGTCTGGGGAATAGGGCTGGTATCATTAAGAAGCTGCCGATACGATATTTAAACCTCGATATATTGGCCACGATACGATATACAGTGTTGGGGAGTAACAGATTACATGTACCGGAGTTACATAATCAGAGTACAAATGATGAGTAACTGTATTCAGTTACAGTTACTGTTTCAGTGAGTGGTAATTGGATTACAGTTACTTTGTTGAAATAAATGGATTACATGGCGGCATTTTCCTGTTTTCCTTTTTTCACATTTTGTTTTTTGTTTTTTTGTTTGTTTGTTAGTTTTTTCGGTAATTCCAATCATTGCCGGAACCAAGTCTAAACTAGAGCTAAACCAGGTCTAAAACCAGGACTAAAATCAGGACTAAAACAGGACTAAACCAGCACTAAACCAGGACTAAATCAGGACTAAACCAGGACTAAATCAGGACTAGAACAGGACTAAACCAGGACTAAACCAGGACTAAATCAGGACTAGAACAGGACTAAACCAGGACTAAATCAGGACTAGAACAGGTCTAAACCAGGACTAAAACAGGTGTAAAACCAGGTCTAAACCAGGTCTAAAACCAAGTCTAAAATCAGGACTAAAACAGGACTAAACCAGGACTAAAATCAGGACTAGAACAGGTCTAAACCAGGACTAAACCAGGACTAAAACAGGTGTAAAACCAGGTCTAAACCAGGTCTAAAACCAAGTCTAAAATCAGGACTAAAACAGGACTAAACCAGGACTAAAACAGGACTAAAACAGGTCTAAACCAGCTCTAAAACAGGTCTAAAACAGATCTAAAAGAGATCTAAAATCAGGTCTAAAACCAGGTCTAAACCAGGACTAAAACAGAACTAAAACAGGTCTAAACCAGGACTAAACCAGGACAAAAAACAGGTCTAAACTAGATCTAAACAAGGTCTAAACCAGGTCTAGTCCAGATCTAAAACCAGGTCTAAAACAGGTCTAAACCAGTACTAAAACAGGATTTAACAGGACTAAACCATGCTGCGTGGACGTGTCTCCTCCTCTTCTATCAATAATATTTTTAATACGGCAAATCAAGTAATCCAAAGTAATCAGATTACGTTACTCACTTTAAATAATTTAATGGATTACGTTACAAACTACATTTTGGGGGATGTAATCTGTAATCTGTAGGGGAATATATTTTAAAAGTCACCTTTCCCAACACTGACGATACATATCTCGATACAGTGATCTTACAATTCAGTACGATATATTTCAAATCGATTCAACGCGGTTCAATAAAAAATAAAAGCTAAATCATGGCTGTGATATTAAAAGTCTTTAAAAAACACTTCTTGTGCAAAGTTCATAATAACAAATCAAGGTTTAAAAAAGAAGTGAAGAACTATTATAACCCTTCACAATCAGTAATCAGTAATGAATTGTATTAAGATTTTATTTTATTTTTTTCATGATTTTAATTTATGTGTGACTGTTTTGTTTTTGTTTTTTTGTTTGTTTGTTTGTTTGTTTTTTGTAAGTGTCTTATTTGTTGTTGTTCTGTGTTAAATCTGGACCCCAGGAAGAGTAGTAAGACATCAGCTAATGGAGATCCGAATAAAATAAAATAAATATAATAAATAAATAAATTAAACACACACATTTCAATCATCAAATCAGGGAAACAGTGAAAATGTCAAATGTTTTGTTTAAACAAGCAACAAAACTGTGGCTGTAACAAAACAATTTAGTAAAATATCCCCAAAAATACTCTTGGCGATATATTAATACAACAGCCCACGATATCAATACTGTATCATCACATTAAACGATAAGATAAATCGATATTTCAATATTTTTGCACATCCCTACTAGAGAAGCTAAATAACCATTAATAAAATGTTTTAAAAGAGCATTTTGAACCACCACCTGATGATGTCATGAGGTGGGGGACACAGTTTTGAGCTCTACAGAAAGGCAATATTTATTTAGCAAAATATAAAAACTTGAATTTCATTTTTAAGGTGCAATGTGCAACTTTCCTGGAGGAGGGTCTATCACTTGCTTGTATCCATGGAGATGTTATTGCTTTGCCTGGAATGTTCCGCAGTATGACATTAAACAGCTCTGCCTTACATTTATTAAATTACAGATGGTTTTATAGCTCAAAAATACATAGAAAATAGGGCTGGATATCATTAAGAAGTTGCCGATATGATACATATCTCAATACAGTGCACTTTTGATTCGATACGATATATTTTAAATTGATTCGATACGATTCAATAAAAAATTATGGCTAAATCATGGCTCCAATACTAAAAGTCTTTGTTAAACCACTTCTTGTGCAAAGTTCATATGAAACATTTTAATTATCAAAACATGAAAATGTCAAATGTGTCGCAAAAATTTGTTTCCTTCCTTTAAATAAGCAACAAAACTGTAGCTGTAACAAAATAATTTTGTAAAATATACCAAAAAATACTCTTGCCGATATATCTATACAGCAGCCCACGATATCGATACTGTATCATTACATTAAAAGATACGATATGTTGATATTTCAATATTTTTGCACATCCATACTGGGGAAGCTAAATAAACATTAATACAAGGGGCTGGATATCATTAAGAAGTTGCCGATATAATACATATCTCGATACAGTGCACTTTCGAATCAATACGATATATTTCAAATTGATTCGATACGGTTCAATAAAAATAAAAGCTAAATCATGGCTGTGATATTAAAAGTCTGTTAAACCACTTCTTGTGCAAAGTGAAAAAAAAAAAAACAGTGAAAATGTCAAATGCGTCGCATAAAACGAGTTTCCTTCCTCTAAACAAGCAACAAAACTGTAGCTGTAACAAAAAAAAATAAAAAAACTCTGAAGTCCACAATATCGATACTGTATCAGCACATTAAATCTTACGGTGTCGATATATCAATATTTTTCCACACCCCTGCTAAATAAACTAAATAAACATTAATAAAAAATTTTAAAAGAGCATTTTGGACCACCACCTGATGATGTCATGAGGTGGGGGACACAGTTTTGAGCTCCAACGAAAGGCAATGTTTGTTTTGCAAAATACAAAAACTTGATTTTTAAAAAAAATTTTTTTAAAGGTGCATTGTGCAACTTTTCTGGAGGAGGGTCTATCACTTGCTTGTATCCATGGAGATGTTACTGCTTTGTCTAGAATGTTCCACAGTATGACATTAAACAGCTCTAACTTACATTTATTCAATTACAGATGGTTTTATAGCTCAAAAATACATAGAAAATAGGGCTGGATATCATTAAGAAGTTGCAGATATAATACATATCTCGATACAGTGCACTTTCGAATCAATACGATATATTTCAAATTGATTCGATACGGTTCAATAAAAATAAAAGCTAAATCATGGCTGTGATATTAAAAGTCTGTTAAACCACTTCTTGTGCAAAGTGAAAAAGTGAAAAAAAAAAAACATGTGTCGCATAAAACGAGTTTCCTTCCTCTAAACAAGCAAAAAAACTGTAGCTGTAACAAAACAAAAAAAATACTCTGAAGTCCACAATATCGACACTGTATCAGCACATTAAATCTTACGGTGTCGATATTTCAATATTTTTCCACACCCCTGCTAAATAAACTAAATAAACATTAATAACGTTTTTTAAAAGAGCATTTTGGACCACCACCTGATGATGTCATGAGGTGGGGGGCACAGTTTTGAGCTCTAAAGAAAGGCAATGTTTGTTTTGCAAAATACAAAAACTTGATTTTTTTTTTTTTTTTTTTTAAAGGTGCATTGTGCAACTTTTCTGGAGGAGGGTCCATCACTTGCTTGCATGGAGATGTTACTGCTTTGTCTAGAATGTTCCACAATATGACATTAAACAAATCTAACTTACACTTGGTGGTTTTAAAGCTAAAAAATACCTAGAAAAACAGACATTCTGACTGTGAGCGGAGTCGCCTCTCCACAGATCTGACCTGTAACTTGGTCTGGTCTGGTCTCCGTGAAGACAGAAGGGTTTAATGCCACAATGCGAAACATTCCAGACAAAGCAATAACATCTCCACGTAGAAAAGCATTTGACGGACCCTCCACCAGAAAAGATACACAGTGCAACTTTAAGAAGATAATACAATAAATTAGAACAAATTTACGAAAAGAGCGGGAGATACTTTTACAGTGAAAAGCGAGGACAGATGAAGCTCGCCTGGAAAGCCCCTGTTTCACCGACAGATATGACCTCATCACTGCAGGCTCTGGGTGTGATTAAACTGCAATAAGTAGCAAATCTACTGAGAACCATTCCAGAGTCATCAGCGGGGACCCAACCTGTAAACCAATCTGAAAATGAACCGGGGAGGAGCAGAGAAACAGGGGGGAAAGACGGGAACAGAGAAAGAGGGGAGCAGATGGGCACTTGTTCTGGGGAATCTTTTGTTTTTCTTCTGCTCCGTGAGAAGATTTGAGCTGAAGAGACTCGAGTCAATCACTTCTACGACTCATTAAGTGTTTCGTTTGTTTATTATTGTTCGTTAATGGGGTGAAACGATATCCAAGTCCCACAACACGATATTGTCACAGTCTGAACTAGGGCCCGACCGATATGGATTCTGCTGCGGCATCTATATGATATAATTGCCGAAGTATTTAGTGATGTAAAAATTCACTGTAAATCTTGAATTGTTTAAAAAAAAACTTAAGTTTGGCTCTAGTGGGTTTTAAATTGGGTTTATTTAGGCAACATTTATTGTTATTCTGACTCTTTACGTCATAATTACAGACAGTAGGTCGGCCTAATGGCATTTTTGCATCACATTCTAGCAAATAGTGATGGGTATTCCAGTCCTTTTTTGAGAACCGGCTCTTTTGACTCGGCTCACTAAAAGCAGCTGGCTCTTTCGGCTCCCAAGCGGCTCTTCAGGTTGTTTTGTTGCAAGCAGGACTGAACCAGATCTAAACCATGTGTAAAACAGGACAAAACCAGAACTGAACCAGGTCTAAAGCAGGTCTAAAGCAGAACTGAACCAGGACTGAAAAAGGACTAAACCAGGACTAAAGCAGACCTAAACCATGTGTAAAACAGGACTAAACCAGAACTGAACCAGGACTGAGTGTCAGGACTCGGTCTCTATCTCTCTTCCTCTCTCGAGCCCAAGATTAGTCCTGGTTTATTTATTTTATGCTGAACTACAGTCAAATATGCATGTTTTTGTTTTTTTTAATCCTATGCACATGCAGATTTCTGAAAGTTTCGTTTTCAGCCACTGCCGCTGTCAAACTACCACGAGTCTGCAGGCGGCGGGAAGAGAAAAAAACGTGAGAGAAAGAGAAAACACGGCCCTCAATAAGAAGCCGTAAATGCCGTAAATGCATGCGCACCTCGGTAATTAATTATATGCGTAAATGTGGATCATTCACACGTCTATTCACAGCTCATTCACATATTAATGCAGGTCCAGTAACAAATATATGGTCAATATAGTCACTTTACAATTGAAGAAAAAACAGCCTGTTTATGTGTGGGAGCTACTAAACAATGAGAAAGAACCAAAACTACCTTCAAAATCGGCATATTTCCAACACTCACCGCTCACACAGGCTCCTCCCACATCACAAGTCTGCACTAATAAATGTCCTTTTAATCCAGACTCAAACCGATTGTCCGTAAAAAGAATATAATCTCACTGTCTGGACCTATGTCTGAGGTGTAAACAAACGCACGTGAGTGTTGTGACTCTGTGGTGTGTTCAGGGACAGTACGGACACAAACACAGACAAATGACTCCACAGATAAATACTGATGTGGAGCCACATATTAGGCCATTTATCTGTCTGTAAATTGGATTAAATGGACATAATATAGAGAGTCTAACTTTATAATGTGGTATAACATGCCCACGTGAAATATCGGACCATATTGGCGAGATTTAGGGTGATTGTGAAGTGCCTATATCGGCCATATCAATAATATTGGCCAACCGATATATCAGTCGGGCCCTTGTTTGAATGTCACGGTACGATATTTATTGCGATATCGTAGGAAAGCTCATGATATGGTGGGGACGCTCATGATTAGGGATGTAACAAAATCCAAATCTCTCAGTACAATATTTTCACGATATACATCTCACGGAACGATATTTATTGTGATATTTTGTGGAGGCTAAACAGATAAAACTGTGAATATGCTACTTTTTCCTCTTAAAACTTAATCCAAAGACTTAAAAGTGCTTAGAACTGTTATTTCTTCTTGTAGTCTGCACTGAAATGGAGCAAAGGATCATGGTCTATGTAGTTCTCTGTCTTTTTTAGTTATTGCTGCACCATAACTCTTAATTTTAACTTGTAATTCGATATATTGTGATGGTCCACGATATTATTGTGTATTTGACGATACAATATAATGCTATTTCGGTTATTGTTACATCATTATTCATTAACATACTGTACATAGAGATTCTGGGAACAGCTATAGCAGCAATTCAATCTGTTGTCATTTATATCATAATCTTAACGGTTCTATATTACGCAAAATGGACTCTTGTGAGCTTTGAGCCATGTTATAATGTTGTTACCTCCTCAAAAACAAACCTGGAGTTGTGTTTTGTTTCATTCACACATGTCTGAGTAATCCTGCATCATTAGTCTGTCTCATAGACTGTATAAAGAAGTGGACTAAGCGAGTGTGACGTCACCCGCAGTGTTCAGCTCCACTCAAATGAAGCTCCCGATGCTGAAGGTTACAGGGGCAAATCTGGAGCCAGGCTACATGTTTGGAAATCCGACCCTGAGTATCATACAACCACAAGAGCCAGTCATGATTGAGGTGGTTAAAAGGGCCCGTCCATCTCACCGGAAAGCGGGAAGGAGGCATAGAAACGAAACACACGAGCTGTCAATCAAACCTGGTTTTGGTCCGTTATTCATGTTCATGTCTTGATTTAGGAACAAAATAGCGAAATGAAAAAATCAGGATCGTGTAGAGGGGGTTAATATGAACATTTTAAGATCAAAATGACGAGGCTCACAGCAGCAGGTACAAAGAGAGGGGCCACAATATTCCATCTGTTCATCTTACGGTGTGGAGCACGATCTAAAGTATAATGCAACTGTCACGGGTTCGTCCGAAATAAATGTAAAAAATGATGGCTCAGTCAAAATAACTTCACTTAAGTGGGTTTTTATTCGCACCACAGCTCCAAGTGCAGAGTGGAATATTTACAGTGACCAAAAAAAATGAGGTGGTAGACAGAAGTATTTACAACAATATGTACAATAATCTCACTTACAGTTGCCAGCACCCACGTAGTCAGGCCAAACACCAACTCCCAAATGACTGGAGCTCCCTCCTTTTATACCCCCTTAGCCCCTTCCCCCGGGCTAACCAATTAACGAAAATGGGGTTTTAAGGAATTAACATAAGCAAAACTGAATTGAGGAACACAAATCAACTTGGAAATAAACATAATAAAAATAACTTAAAGAACCCCTCATTAGGTTAACATTGTTCCATTAAACAACTTCAAAAAACCCACAAATGACCCCAAATAGACCACAATGTTCGAGTCCACGATCACATGTCCCCCTTGAGCGCGCCACTATGCGCTATTTAAAGCACAACCAGGAAGTGCCTCGGTTTGGCCCCGAACCCAAGAACGGCGCGGAGGCTGCTGCAGGTAAGAAAGCGGCGTCGGCGTCGAGTGTGCACCTCGAACGCACTAGCCGGGAAACCGTTCAGATGTTGGGGGAAAAACAGGACCGCGAGACACACGGGTGGTCCTGCATAAACCAGTCTATCGGAGCTTGGCTCCGCAAGACGGGGAGGGAGGGAAGCGTCGTGCTCTTTGGCCAGATGCAGACGCGCCAGTCGGGAGATGACGGGGCAACACAGGCAACAGCAACCAAGAGTATGGTCATGATCTGTAGAACCAAAGAAGATAAGCACATGAGATTTCCTGACTTTTGTCTGTCAAATGTTGTGTTGTCTGTTACAACAAAATTAAATATCTGGGGCAGATCATCACTGCGGACATGACAGATGATGATGATATGTACAGACAGTGTAGGACGCTCTATGCTCAGGTAAATACTCTTATGCATAACTTTAGTTCTTGTACAAATGATGTAAAGTTGTTATTGTTTAAATCATTTTGTTCACAGTTGTACACAGCTCACCTCTGGACTAATTATAAAAAAGGCAGTTTGCAAAGACTGCAGGCTCTTACAATGACGCTTTACGGAGCTTTTGAGGAGGCCACGATGGACGAGTGCGACTGAGATGTTTGTTACTGCTCGAGTGAACACTTTGCAAGCTGCACTAAGAATTGTAATGTACAGTTTTATCTGCAGACTGAACAAATCAGACAGTGAAATAATAATGTCACTCACAAATTAGAGATTCAGAGCAATAAGATCAGTCCAGAATGTGGAGACACTGTCTTCTAAAAACATGAATGTTTATTGTTTTGTATTGTCACTGTCCTTGTCTGTTTTTTAAATGGACCATGAGTCCGGAATAAAGATGATGATGATGATGATGAATGGGAGTCAGGTTCAGAAGGAGCCGGAAGAGCCGCCTGGAGAACGTGGCAGCTTGCTCCCGATGTCCCTATGTCCTTTTATATATACAATCTATGATCTGTCTACATCTCCAAAGCCCAAAATGCTCTGTTCCACCTTGTGATGTCATGTTGTGGTATTTCTCAACCTAACTGCAACCTTTTACTTTTTGTCCAAATGATTCTAGTCAAGATGTATGAAGTTTACAAACACACTGGTGCATTCACTACACACACTTTATTGTTCACTGGTTTTACAATATTTAATGTATTGTGCAGAAATTTGGGCCAGTAACTATAAAACCACAATAGAACCATTGATGAAACTTCAAAAAAAGAGCAATAAGAAGTATTTGCAATGTCAAATTTCATGACCACACTAATCCATTGTTTATTCACGCCAAATGACTTAAACTGAACAATTTGATTACGTACCAAATTGCGCAAGTTCAAAATAAGCACTTACCAAAAAATATTCAACAATTTTTTTTTGTGAAAGGGAAGGCAACTATAACTTAAGAGGCTTTTTCAACTTTTAAGTGCCTTGTGCTCGAACGATAATGAAGAGTTTTTGTATCTTTGTTTGTGGTGTCAAATTACGGAACAACATGAAAATAGAGCTAAAACTTTGTCTATTTTTATTTATTTTTTTTAAAGTCTATCTTATCTTTGCTAATTTAGGACAGTAGAAAAAAGGGGTGGGGTTAAATAAGTATGTACTTCCTACCACTACTTTTCGGACACAAGTAAAATCTATGTGACACTTATTTTTGTTTACTGTTATGAAAAAGAAGTCTTTAATTTTTGTATTACTGTATATCTGTGTATTTACGTTTTCTGTGTATGTTCTATGCATAAGTGTCCCAATAAACATTAATCATTCATTTCCTGGAACAAGGTTGAACAGAGTGTTTTCCGTTTGAGAGAAGAACTCAGTTAAACATGAGTGAATGAAACAAAACAAAACTCAATGTAGGTTTGTGATGAGGAAACAAAATCAGAACATAGATCAGAAAAAAGCCTAATATGAGGCTACGTTCAGACTGCAGGGCTTAACGCTCAATTCCGATTTTTTTTGTGAAGTCCGATGTTTTTGCGAGGTCGTTCACATTTCCAATTAAATGCGACTTGTATGTGACTCCAGTGTGAACATTAAACATCCCAAAAGTGTCCCGCATGTGCACTGGAGACACGACGACGTCAACCGCAGCGAGCGTCTCTGTGTTTACAGAAGTTGTCCAAACATGAACGCAGCATTGAGCACCTGGAGATTTTAAAGTTCCTCTCGTACCGGAGTCAGAACATGAACAACTTACTTGTTTTAAGGAGGAGATTGAGAAGGAGAAGGACGAGGTTTTTGGTCGTGGTGTTTTGTGGGACAGCGGCACGTCAAAAGATCGGATATGTATCGGTTTCAGGAGCACATATCCAAGTGTCCTGGGTCACATTTTTAAAAATCAGATCTGTATCGTTCAGACTGTGATTAAAAGATCAGATACAGGTCACATAGAAGCCAAAAATTCAGATTTGGGTCACTTCAGGCTGCAGTCTGAACGCAGCCTGAGTCTTTTAACGCACTATAAAATAATTAAACTGAACTCTTCTGTGAATCAGTGCAGCACTAAACTGATAAACTGATTATTTGGAGGATTTTGATTGATTTCAAGGTGATTTTAGTGTGATTTGACTTCCCAGATTGTTCCGCCGATTCGACCTGATCCACATATTTGCCGTTGAGCTTTCAGTGTGATCTGTCTCAAACTGATAAACTGACTCAGATTGCCGCACATCACAGCGGTGTGACTCAGGTCAGATTGTACATTTAAGTTCCTAAATCATTGTGTGATTACTATGATCTCCACACGTCCTGGTAGAACATTCAGAGCTTCGTTCCAAAACGCTGATGGCGCCACCTCTCCACGCTCCGGTTCAAAGGACGGAGAGGAGCCGGGGGAAGTGAGGGGCCGGAGGGGAGGGGCTAGGGGGGAGGGGCCGTGAACTGTTAGACCCCAGAATTACAGAGAAGAGGAAACGAAAGAACTCAATCACAACCAAGAAGACACACAGAGACGCAGCCCCAGGGAGTGAGGGAGGGAGGAGGTGGAGGAGCTACACCTGTCAGAAATGTGTGAGAAGGAAATAACAGGTCTGAGAAGTGCAGAGGTCAACGATATCAAAAACCCTGCAAAACAGGAAAATCCCACTGCACTGTCTTCCAGTTTGTTTTAGAGCTGATTTTAAGATTTTACTGTTTGTTTTTAAAGCTTTGAATGGACTGGCCCCACAGCACATCCCGGACCTCATCCAAACTTACACCTCCACGCTCTTTTTGAGGTCCGAGGGCCAGGTCCGACTTAAAACCAGGAGGACCGGGTCTTCTCTGTGTCGGGACAGGCCCGGAGGTGCGCCCACGTAGACCATCAGGTGACCCCGGGCAAAAGGACCAGCGCAGAACTCCACACTCTGACGCCTGATTGTGCTTTTTTGGACACTCTGCTGCACGGGCTCAGGGTTCTCTCAGGGGCGGTCCTAGATTCCATGTCCTAGTTCAAGATTAGTCCTGATTTAGACCTCGTTTAGTCCTGGTTTAGATCTGGTTTAGTCCTGGTTTAGTCCTGGTTTAGACCTGGTTCAGTCCTGGTTTAGACCTGGTTTAGTCCTGGTTTAGTCCTGGTTTAGACCTGGTTTAATCCTGGTTCAGTTCTGATTTAGTCCTAGTTTAGTCCTGGTTTAGACCCGGTTTAGTCTTTGTTTAGACCTGGTTCAGTCTTGGTACAGTCCTGGTTTAGACCTGGTTCAGCACTGGTTTAGACCTGGTTTAGTCCTGGTTCAGCTCTGATTTAGTCCTGGTTTATACCTGGTTTAGTCCTGATTTAGACCTGGTTTAGACCCGGTTTAGTCCTGGTTTAGACCTGGTTTAGACCCGGTTTAGTCCTGGTTTAGTCCTGGTTCAGCTCTGATTTAGTCCTGGTTTAGTCCTGGTTTAGACCTGGTTCAGTCCTGGTTTAGACCTGGTTTAGTCCTGGTTTAGTCCTGGTTTAGACCTGGTTTAATCCTGGTTTAGTCCTGGTTTAGACCTGGTTTAATCCTGGTTCAGTTGTGGTTTAGTCCTGGTTTAGTCCTGGTTCAGCTCTGATTTAGTCCTGGTTTAGTCCTGGTTTAGACCTGGTTCAGTCCTGGTTTAGACCTGGTTTAGTCCTGGTTTAGTCCTGGTTTAAACCTGGTTTAATCCTGGTTTAGTCCTGGTTTAATCCTGGTTCAGTTGTGGTTTAGTCCTGGTTCAGTCCTGATTTAGTCCTAGTTTAGTCCTGGTTTAGACCTGGTTTAATCCTGGTTCAGTTGTGGTTTAGTCCTGGTTTAGTCCTGGTTCAGTCCTGATTTAGTCCTAGTTTAGCCCTGGTTTAGACCTGGTTATTCCTGGTTCAGTCCTGGTTTAGACCTGGTTTAGTCCTGGTTCAGTTCTGATTTAGTCCTAGTTTAGTCCTGGTTTAGACCCGGTTTAGTCCTGGTTTAGACCTGGTTTAGACCCGGTTTAGTCTTTGTTTAGACCTGGTTTAGTCCTGGTGTAGTCCTGATTTAGTCCTAGTTTAGTCCTGGTTCAGCTCTGATTTAGTCCTGGTTTTATACCTGGTTTAGTCCTGATTTAGACCTGGTTTAGACCCGGTTTAGACCTGGTTTAGACCCGGTTTAGTCCTGGTTTAGTCCTGGTTCAGCTCTGATTTAGTCCTGGTTTAGACCTGGTTTAATCCTGGTTCAGTTGTGGTTTTAGTCCTGGTTTTAGTCCTGGTTTAGTCCTGGTTCAGTCCTGATTTAGTCCTAGTTTAGTCCTGGTTTAGACCCGGTTTAGTCTTTGTTTAGACCTGGTTTAGTCCTGGTGTAGTCCTGATTTAGTCCTAGTTTAGTCCTGGTTCAGCTCTGATTTAGTCCTGGTTTATACCTGGTTTAGTCCTGATTTAGACCTGGTTTAGACCCGGTTTAGTCCTGGTTTAGACCTGGTTTAGACCCGGTTTAATCCTGGTTTAGTCCTGGTTCAGCTCTGATTTAGTCCTGGTTTAGTCCTGGTTTAGACCTGGTTTAGTCCTGGTTTAGTCCTGGTTTAGTCCTGGTTCAGCTCTGATTTAGTCCTGGTTTAGTCCTGGCTTAGACCTGGTTTAGTCCTGGTTTAGACCTGGTTTAGACCTGGTTCAGTCCTCGGTTCAGTCCTGGTTCAGTCCATCAGTCCATATACGGCGCAAAAGTTCTGCATCTTCGCCTCGTTATTCTGGTAACTTAAAGTGCTGTAATAGTCGTGTAATGTTTTACATTTTAAACACAGTTTATTAATATTATAATGTAAGAAATCACTTTGAAATGACAGTAACAAGTCATAAATAACACATTACAGTTTTAAAGTCACTTGGCCAACAGTGGTCATTAGTGGGGTGCACGCTGATCGTGTGGTGATAGCGCTCTGAAGGGGGAGTGACGGAGAGCAAACTCAGACCGTCAAAAACAAACTGAATGTTAATATGTTGTTTTTGGCAAATATAACATTCTCGAAACAATAAAAGGTAACATGATGATCTAAATATGTTAGAAATAAAACACCTCCTCTTTAAAGGTTGTATAGAGGATTTTCCAAGGAACGAGAAATCCAGCGACTGTTTGTCCTTTTTCAAATGTTGCGCATGCGTGAAACCACCCCCCCTCCCCTACAGCTCCTACGTAGAAACGCCTCCTCCCGCCTCCTCCTTTACGCCAGAAAACAGGTTTTGTTTACAGCCGGTGCTGCACATGACTTGTAAACAACTAACTACAGTGTTGGTTAGGCAAGACGGAGAAGTGAGGAGCGGGGGGGAGCGGGTGCGCGGACATTTCGTGCGCGGACGAGAAGTGAGGAGCAGGGAGAGGAGAGAGGAGAGAGGAGAGGGGAGAGGAGAGGGGAGCGGTGCGCGGAGATTCCGTGAGGAGCAGGGGGAAGAGCGGAACGGGCAGCGGGGAGAGGAGCAGGAAAGGGGTGCAGAGAGGGGGGGCGCGGAGATTCCGTGCGAATGAACTAGCTACAACACGCAGCAGCAAGCGGACTCTTTCTTTGCCTTGAAAATTAAGTTTTCAGACATAGGATATCGCATTCGTGTCCTGAAAAACGTTTGTCTAACTCTTGGAAATAAAGTACGTTTTCATAATAAGCAGAAGTTTCCTGTCCAGGAGTAATTTGTGGACCAGTGCGTCAGTCTTTAGACCCTGCGTCTGCTTCAGTCGCGCCATCGCTGGAATGAATCTTCAAGAATCACCTTAGTTTGGTTTCGCTGCTTTTCCCCTTGTCTTCTTCTTTCAGCGACCTCAAAAACGGACTTTGTTTTGCGGCGAACTGCTCCTGGATTCTTGTCGCCATTGCAACAAACTTTGTGCGAACTGCGAGGAAGATATAGGTCAAAAAAGCCGCTAAGAACTGTTGCGTTGGTGGAGTAAACAGCGTCTGTGCGTCTTGCGTCTGTGGACTGCGTGACAGACGTACGTAAACCACGTACCGGCGGCGCAGGCAAGTCAGTTACGCTAGAAACGTAGGGAGTTTGATTGACAGCCTGTCAGCTCACAGATAACGAGGCAGTGTCGTTATCTATTGGCAAATGTTTAGCCCCACCACGTCCAGAGTTGATTAATTTTTATTCTCTTTTTTTTTGGTCATCATAATTACAAGGCTACTGCACCTCTATAATGCTATCATTGACAACTTGAAACAAAACAAAAAACAAAAAAAAATCCTCCATACAACCTTTAAGTAGACTAAAGAAAAAAACAAGGCCTTTAACTTGTACAAACGACTCATTAAAATCAGCTCCGGGCACTTTCTGTTTGCTGACAAATATTTGAACCAAGTTGGATTTCCTCTTTTTGCTTTAATTGATTTAATTTAATTTTGATGAAACTTCCCGGGGCGCTGTTCCATTCGGGGTAATTCCGAGTCTGCTTTTGTCTTCAGTTTTGGATCAGCCGGGACCTCAAAAAGCACCAGACCTGACCTGATCTGACCCACAAACCGTCCTCTAGATCAGCGCTCGTGAAAGCACTCAACGAGAAACCCATCACTTCGTATTATTGCTGCGTGTGACTTGTGCCGCGTTCCCGTCGGCTTCAGAAGTAACACATTCAGTGGAGCTTAAACGGGCCGATCTGAGACGAGCTGTCAGGTCGTCTCACGTCGGCCCCTTTACGCCTGACGGTAAAAACTGTC
This sequence comes from Boleophthalmus pectinirostris, assembly GCF_026225935.1. Classification (NCBI taxonomy): domain Eukaryota; kingdom Metazoa; phylum Chordata; class Actinopteri; order Gobiiformes; family Gobiidae; genus Boleophthalmus; species Boleophthalmus pectinirostris. The sequence goes on along the minus strand of NW_026571353.1, from coordinate 35,499,459 downwards.
ATTAATTATCCAACACTAAACATTGACAACTTAATCTTTGAGTGATTAAATACACGCGTTATAATGTCAGAGACTTTATGTGCGGTTAAAGGAACTCTCTGAGAACACATCAGATCTCAAAAATGTTGTATACAGTGTTGGGAAGTTTACAGATTACATCACCCCAAAATGTAGTTTGTAACGTAATCCATTAAATTACTTAAGGTGAGTAATGTAATCTGAATACTTTGGATTACTTGATTTGCTGTAGAAAAGCAAAGACGAGGAAATCTTCACATAAGATGTTTTGTCTGATAAAAGAAAATAAAAAGGCCGAGTCTTTACTAAACCGTATTAAAAATATTATTGATAGAAGAGGAGGAGACACGGTCCAGCATGGTTTAGTCCTGTTAAATCCTGTTTTAGACCTGGTTTAGTCCTGGTTTAGTCCTTGTTTTGACCTGGTTTAGACATGGTTTTAGACCTGGGTTTAGACCTGGTTTAGTCCTGTTAAATCCTGTTTTAGACCTGGTTTAGACCTGGTTTAGTCCTGTTAAATCCTGTTTTAGACCTGGTTTAGTCCTGGTTTAGTCCTGTTAAATCCTGTTTTATACCTGGTTTAGTCTTGGTTTAGACCTGGTTTAGTCCTGCTTTAGTCCTGGTTTAGTCTTGGTTTAGACCTGGTTTTAGACCTGGTTTATTCCTAGTTTAGTCCTGTTAAATCCTGTTTTAGACATGGTTTAGAACTGGTTTAGTCCTTGTTTAGACCTGGTTTTAATCCTGCTTTAGTCCTGGTTTAGTCTTGGTTTAGACCTGGTTTTAGACCTGGTTTATTCCTGGTTTAGTCCTGTTAAATCCTGTTTTAGACATGGTTTAGAACTGGTTTAGTCCTTGTTTAGACCTGGTTTTAGTCCTGCTTTAGTCCTGCTTTAGTCCTGCTTTAGTCCGGGTTTAGACCTAGTTTAGACCTGGTGTTAGACCTGGTTTCGTGTCCGGCAATGAGTGGAATTACTGAGAGAAAAAAAAAAGGGGGATATAGCCCCAAATGTGAAAACAGGAAAATACTGCCGTGTAATCCATTTATTTCAACAAAGTAACTGTAATCCAATTACCACTCACTGAAACAGTAACTGTAACTGAATACAGTTACTCATAATTTGTACTCTGATTACATAACTCCAGTACATGTAATCTGTTACTCCCCGACACTGGTTGTATATCTATATAAATCTGGACAGGGCAATGTCTTAGGAAGAAAAGGAAGTCACCTCTTCTAATGGAAATGAACAACAGGTGCATCGAGCGGCAGCAGTGAGACAAACCCTAAAACAGGACGGGTTTTACATGTGGAGTTTATTTCAAGTTTCTCTCTCTTGGTCTTTTTGGTCTGGTTTTCCACGTGTGCTGCTTTGGTTGTAGTGTTTATCACCACTGGGAGTATGAGGCCATCCCTTTACCCTGCACAAGATTGTTTAACTTCTCCAGAATGACACATCCAAAGGAGATTTAATGTGTCTCCCAGCACAATCTCCAGAACATGGAGACAGGCAGATCCTCTAGGAGAGCTGGACGAGGCTGTAGAAGGTCCTCAACCCATCAGCAGGACTTATACCTGCTCTTTTGTGCAGGAGGAACAGGCTGAGCTCTGCCCGTGTCCTACAGAATGATCTCCAGCAGGACACTGGTGTGACTGCCTCTGCCCAAACAATCACTAACAGACTTCATGAGGGCGGCTTGAGGGCTCCATGTCCTCTAGCAGGCGCTGTGCTCACTGCCCAGCAACATGGAGCACGAGACAACACCAGAATGAACAAGTCAACCACTGGTGTCCTGAGCTTTTCACAGATGAGTCCAGGTTCACCCTGAGCTCCTGTGATAGACGAGAAAGAGTCTGGAGAAGACGAGGAGAACGCTCTGCTGCCTGCACCATGGTTCAGCATGAGCAGTTTCGTGGTGGGTCAGTGATGGTCTGGGCACACACAGACCTCTGCCAGCAGGAAAACAGCAGTCTGACTGACATCAGGTGTCGGGATGAAATTCTGTAAACCCATTGTCAGACTCTTTGTTGGTGCAGTAGGTCCTGGGTTCCTCCTGATGCACGACAACACTCAGCCTCATGAGGCAAGAGTCTGCGGACAGAACCTGGAGGATGAAGGGATTGATACAACAGAATGACTCTTACCATCACTTGACTTAAACCTGATAGAACACGTCTGGGACATAGTCCAACGAGATTCATTTGGTCTTCCGATATTCTATGTTATTAGGTTCTTTTTTTCAGACCTAGAGTGTTATTTCATACCTGACAGTTTCGACTGCTCACTAGCGTCTTCCTCAGAGTCACGTGATGTTGCTGTGACGTGTCTGGTCAGTTGATTTAAACAGGTTTTGGCGCTGTCTTCCTACCGGTGGAGGCAGGACGACAGCGCCATCTGCAGTCCGACTTCCTCAGGACAGTATCCAGGTGTGTGAGAGTAAAAAAGCCCCTCGTCCCGGTTTACAGTCCTGTGGGCACGTTTCCTGTATTTCGATTGCTTCTTTAATCCAGCGGTGATGTTTGTTTTCCTCTGTCCCAGTGATGTTTGCTCTGTCCCAATCCATAACGTGGTTCTCTCTTTTACAGTGGTCAGAAATGGCCGATTTGAGTTGTTCCTGTTCTGCTTTGTGTTTTGTTGCTCGTGTTTCGCCTTCGCCGTTTCCTTCTCGCATTCTGTTCTATGTTCCTTTTTTCGTGTACTGAACGCCCTCCCTGTTTCCCCGATGTATGTTTTATTGCAGGACATGCATTAAATCAGCTGACCAGACACGTCACAGCAACATCACGTGACTCTGAGGAAGACGCTAGTGAGCAGTCGAAACTGTCAGGTATGAAATAACACTCTAGGTCTGAAAAAAAGAACCTAATAACATACCTCTGGGACATTATGTTTGGGGCCAATCAGACGCTGCCATGTTGCTCCTCAGACTCTACAGGAGCTCAGTGACGCCCTCGCACAGATCTGGGAGGACGTCCCACAAAACACCAACCGTCGTCTCATTAGGAGCACGCCAAAACTAGGGATGGGTATCATTAAGAAGTTGCCGATACGATACATACCTTGATACATAGGCCACGATACGATACATATCTCGATACAGTGCACTTTTGGTTCGATGCGACATATTTCAAATCGATTCGATACGGTACAATAAAAAATAAAGGCTCAATTGTGGCTGTGATACTAAAAGTTTTTGTTAAACCACTTTTTGTGCAAAGTGAATATGAAACTCACCCATTTTAATCATCAATACAGTGAAAATGTTAAATGTGTTGCATAAAAGAGTTTCCTTCCTGTAAACAAACAACAAAACTGTAGTGCTGTAACAAATAAATAATAGTAAAACATACCAAAAAATACTCTTGGCGATATATCGATACAGCAGCCCACAATATCGATACTGTATCATCACATTAAACGATACGATATATCGATAATCCGATATTTTTGCACACCCCCTAGCCGAAACGTTGTTAAACACACAAACACACGGAGGCCACACAAGAAACTGAGAAGCATTTTGAGTCGCAGAAATAAAATTTTGGCGAAAACTGACCTTTTCCGGACCTTTTTCTTTTCTTCACATTGAGATCTGTGCTTTCAAAGTGTTCCTTAATTTATTTATTTATTTTTTTTTTTTTTTGAGCAGTGCATGTCAAAATATGTTGTTTTTGTTCAAGTCTGCAGCTACTTTGCAAAGTTCGGTCGCCAGATTAAAGAGCCTGTATCTGATTTTAACCATGTATTTGAGTAAAATGTGTCCAACCCAGTACAGATAAATTGTTACACGAAGCTCCTGATCCAGAAGAGAAAGAGACAAACAGAGAGACAGAGAGAGAGAAAGAAACAGAGGGAGGGGGGAAAGGAGAGAAAGATAAGAGGTGAGGGCTAGAGGGTGAAGAGAAACAGAGACAGACACCTTTCTCTCCCTCCTTTACTCCTTCTTTCTCTAACACGTAACTAATTAAAAAGTTGTAAATCCAGAACGACGTTTCTCCCACAGCTCGTTCAGCTCCAGCTCATGACAAATCTTCTGCCAGCAAATTAGAAAGGAAAGTGTCTTGCCCAAGGACAGTGTTGGGAAGGTGACTTTTAAAATGTATTCCCCTACAGATTACAGATTACATACCTCAAAATGTAGTTTGTAACGTAATCCATGAAGTTATTTAAAGTGAGTAACGTAATCTGAATACTTTGGATTACTTGATTTGCTGTAGAGAATAGGATGTCACATAAATGTTTTGTCTGATAAAGTAAAAGAAAAAGGAAAAAGGAAAAAAGGAAAAAGAGTCTTTACTTAACCAGATTAAAAATATTATTGATAGAAGAGGAGGAAACGTGGTCCGAGCGGCATAGTCCTGTTAAATTCTGTTTTAGTCCTGGTTTAGACCTGGTTTAGACTCAGTTTAGACCTGGTTTAATCCTGGTTTAGACCTTTAGACCTGTAGTCTGGTTTAGACCCTGGTTTAGACCTGATTTAGACCTGGTTTAGACCTGTTTAGTCCTGGTTTAGACCTGGTTTAGACCTGGTTTAGACCTGGTTTAATCCTGGTTTAGACCTGGTTTAGACCTGGTTTAGACCTGATTTAGACCTGGTTTAGACCTGGTTTAGTCCTGGTTTAGCCTGTTTAGACCTGGTTTAGACCTGGTTTTAATCCTGGTTTAGAACCTGGTTTAGACCTGGTTTAGACCTGGTTTAGACCTGGTTTAGACCTGGTTTAGACCTGGTTTAGTCCTGGTTTTAGACCTGTTTAGACCTGGTTTAGACCTGTTTGTTTAGTCCGGTTTAGACCTGGTTTAGACCCGGTTTAGACCTGATTTAGACCTGGTTTAGACCTGTTTAGTCCTGGTTTTAGACCTGGTTTAGACCTGGTTTAGACCTGGTTTTAGACCTGTTTAGACCTGGTTTAGACCTGTGGTTTAGACCTGATTTAGACCTGGTTTAGACCTGTTTAGTCCTGGTTTAGACCTGGTTTAGACTTGGTTTTAGACCTGGTTTAGTGTCCGGCAATGAGTGGAATTACCGAGAAGAAAAAAACAAAAACGGCTATAGCCCCAAATGTGCAAACGGGAACACACCTCTGTGTAATCCATTTATTTCACCAAAGTAACTGTAATCCAATTACCACTCACTGAAACAGTAACTGTAACTGAATACAGTTACTCATAATTTGTACTCTGATTACATAACTCCTGGTACATGTAATCTGTTACTCCCCAACACTGCCCAAGGACACAACAACAACATCACGCACGGGCCAAAAAGCGTGATTCAACTACCAACCTACTGTCATCCCACCATCGCTTTTCTCATATTATGTCATGTGGTCATTTTTAAAACTAAGGAATTCACTTGAAAACTCCCACTTGATGACATCACAAGGTGGACGGGAGCGTTTTGAGCTTCGCCTCCTCTGTTCCTCGGCGCGGGGAGATGCGGGAGCAGATAGTTGGTGGAATGTCTCTATAAATCAGTTTGACAGAGTAATTAAGAGGAGTTTTTTTGTGTGTGTGTGTGTGTGTGTGTGTGTGTGCAGTGCGAGGCCCCGGGGCGGCCCTATCTCGTGATCAGAATCTAACCCTCGCACAGACGCAGGAAATTGGACATTAGAAGATCTCAGTCATCTGCATGAGTAATGGACGAGAGCGGGTTTAACTCTTCACCTGCTGCGCTCGCTCTCTACACACAATCTATCCGTCTCTTCTCTCTCTTTTCCCTCTCGCCTTTCTCTGTCTTTCTTCTCTCTCTTCTATCTTTTCTCTTTTTACTCTCTTCTCCTCTCTCTCTCACACTTCTTCCTCTCTTATCTCTCTCTCTTACCCTCTCTCTTTCTCTTGTCCCTGTCTCTCTTTTCTCTCTTTCCCTTTCTCTTTCGCTCCCTCTTTACTCTTTTCCCTCTCTGTTCCTCTCTTTCTCTCTCTCACAAATCCCTCTTCTCCCTCTCTCTTACCCTCTCTTTCTCACATCCCTGTCTCTCTCCTCCCCTCTCTCTCTTTACTCTCCACTTTCTTCTTTTTCTCTTCTCTCTCACTCTCCCTCTTCCCCCCTCTTTCTCTCATCCTGCTCTTTCTATCTCTGTCTCTTCTTTCTCTTCCTTCTCTCTCTTTCTCTTGCTTTACTCTCTCTCTTCTCTTTCGCACTCTCCCACTTCTTTCTCTCATCTCTCTCTCTTTCTTTTCTCTTGCTTCCCCTCTCTCTTTTTCTTATCCCTCATTCTCCCTCTTCTCTCTCTCTTCCACTCTCGCTCTCATCTCTCTCTCTTCTCTCTCATTTCATTCTTTCTCTCTTCTTTCTCTTTCTCGTTTCATTCCTTCTCTCTTCACTTTCTTTTCTCTCACTCTCCCACCTCTTTCTCTCACCCCTCTCTCTTTCTTGACTCTCTCTCCTCCCCACTCTCTTTCTTTCTCTCTTTACTCTCTTCTCTCTTCTCTTTCACTCTCTCTTTCTCTGTGGGGAAAGAATGGATGTTTTTTAAGATATTGTGGAGTATTTAAACACCTGTAGTTAAATAAATGCAGACAGATGAGTTTAATGCCACACTGCGGACAATTTAAACCAAAGCATTAACATCTCCATGGAGACAAGCAGACCCTCTACTGAAAAGTTACACAGTGCACCTTTAAAATGGTGTTGTTTCTCCATAACTAAAACAAAACAAAACAAACAAACAAACAAACAAAAAGTCTCTAAAATAAATGGTGAGTGAAGCAGGGCTGGTGTTGGTCAGGACTTGGATGTGAGTCCACTGAGAGCACAGGTGCAAACTGCGGTTGTGTCCTTAGGCAAGACACTTACCCACAGTCTCGTCTGAATGTGGTGTGTGTGCATGTGTCTGTGTGTGTGTGTGTGTGTGTGTGTGTGTGTGTGAATGTGTGTGTATTGTGTATGTGTGTGTGTGTATGTGTGTGATGTGTGTGTGTGTGTATGTGTGTGTGTGTGTGTGTGTGTGTGTGTGTGTGTATGTGTGTGTTGTGTGTGTGTGTGTGTGTGTGTGTGTGTGTGTCTGTGTGTGTGTATCTGTTGTGTGTTGTGTGTGTGTTGTGTGTGTGTGTGTGTGTGTGTGTGTGTGTGTGTGTGTGTGTGTGTGTGTGTGTGTGTGTGTGTGTGTGTGTGTGTGTGTGTGTGTGTGTGTGTGTGTGTGTGTGTGTGTGTGTGTGTGTGTGTGTGTGTGTGTGTGTGTGTGTGTGTGTGTGTGTGTGTGTGTGTCTGTGTGTGTGTGTGTGTGTGTGTATCTGTGTGTTGTGTGTGTGTGTGTGTGTGTGTGTGTGTGTGTGTGTGTGTGTGTGTGTGTGTGTGTGTGTGTGTGTGTGTGTCTGTGTGTGTATCTGTGTGTGTGTGTGTGTCTGTGTGTGTGTGTGTGTGTGTGTGTGTTGTGATGTGTGTGTGTGTGTGTGTGTGTGTGTGTGTGTGTGTGTGTGTGTGTGTGTGTGTGTGTGTGTGTGTGTGTGTGTGTGTGTGTGTGTGTGTGTGTGTGTGTGTGTGTGTGTGTGTGTGTGTGTGTGTGTGTGTGTGTGTGTGTGTGTGTGTTGTGTGTGTGTGTGTATGTGTGTGTGTGTGTGTGTGATGTGTGTTGTGTTGTGTGTGTGTGTGTGTGTGTGTGTGTGTGTGTGTGTGTGTGTGTGTGTGTGTGATGTGTGTGTGTGTGTGTGTGTGTGTGTGTGTGTGTGTGTGTGTGTGTGTGTGTGTGTGTGTGATGTGTGTGTGTGTGTGTGTGTGTGTGTGTGTGTGTGTGTGTGTGTGTGTTGTGGTGGTAGATGAGTCTCTCTTCCCTCACTCTGCCTCTGGGCGGCTGTGGCTTGTGGAGGGGGGATAAATGTTGTTGGTGTGATTATTGACAAACCACTAAACCACTGGGCGTGGGGTTTGAGATGAGACTAATTGGTCTTATTACATGTTCACTCTTTTTCTCTCTCATTTGTTTCCACATCCCTCCTCCTCCTCCTCCTCCTCCTCCTCCTCCTCCTCCTCCTCCTCCTCCTCCTCTTCCTCCTCTCCTCCTCCTCCTCCTCCTCCTCCTCCTCTTCCCTCCTCTCCTCCTCCTCCTCCTCCTCCTCCTCTCCTCCTCCTCCTCCTCCTCCTCCTCCTCCTCCTCCTCTCTCCTTCTTCATTTCTCACATTTGTTTACACACATAAGACAAACTGCTCTCTCTTCTCTCTCTTCTCTCTCTTTTTCCTCTGTCTCTAACACAGCCTGTGCAGCTGCTGTATTTACTGTCCACACTGAGAAAGAGAAAACCCTGGATGTGTCCAAACGCAGGCGAAGACTCTGGCAGCAGGTTCACATTTTGGTTGTTGCACTTTTCTCAAACTGGAAGAGCACAGTACAGTTCCTTTAGATCAGGAGTCTCCAAGCTTTTTCCTCTATTGAGCTATTTTTACAAAAACGAAAATGCCCAAGAGCTACAAATGGCACCGGTCACAAGAATCTACAGCAGTGTTTACAAACTTTTTTTTCTGGGGACCCATATTTGAAAAGTCACAAAACTTCGCAACACAAGTCAAAAGACATTATTCTTAAATCACAAAACAAAGGTGGATTTGAACATTATTGAACATTAATGAGGATATTTCATTGTCGACTGAGTGATCGTGTTTCTCTGAACAATTAGTATAACTCAAGTTTTAAACAATGAAAAACCAGCAGTAAAAGGATCCATAAGTCGCCTGTTTGGATGTTAAATGTAGCCGATTTCTTTTTCTTTTCAACATTCAACTGAACCAGCAACACTGGAACAAAATAGTCTGTAGAACTGTAAACTGCAGATCCAATGTGACAAGGTGACCCCAAATAAAATCTCTTGCGACCCACCTGAGGGTCACGACCCAGTCTTTGGGAAACAATGACGTATAGAGTATATAGGCGAGTTTCATTGTTGACAAAAGTGCACGTTGCATGCTGGGAATTGTTTTGGTCAGCGGCAAGAAACACTAATTCAACATGACGGACGGAGCGAGAAAGCACGTAAAGGGTATTGATCCCGGTTATTTATCCACTCTAACGGCAGAGGACCCAAGACCATTTGACCAGAAATTGGTCATAAGCATCGATGGAGCCAAATCACCCTTTTCAACCCCGACAAAAGGTGGACCAAACCAAATTTCTGGTCGGAATCTCCAACTACCTGGACAAACATTCACTGTCGGCGATATCCACAATGACTTGGTGGAAACTCCTGGGCCATTCACAGCAGAAAAGATGAAAACCTCCAAGAGTCTCGATGTGTTGTTGAACTTGTTGGAGTCCACGGTTTGTTAGGATCTTCTACGTTTGCTCTGCGGATGTTTGGTAAATGGTAAATGGTCACATTTTTCTATAGCGCTTTTCCACCTTCAAGGCACTCAAAGCGCTTTACAACAAGGAACCCCTCACCCATTCACACACACATTCACACACCAGTGTACACTGGCAGCACGGTGGCTGAGTGGCTACCACTCATGCCTCACAGCAAGAAGGTTCTGGGTTCGATCCCTTCCCTTTCTGTGTGGAGTTTGCATGTTTCTCCAGTTTCCCCCATCAACCCAAAACATGCTGCATAGGTCTCCATTAAAAAAAAACAGTTGATAGTCATGGTCAGTTAAATACAATCAGTTCAGTCATTGTGTCCTTAGGCAAGACACTTCGCCCAATTTGCCTAGTATGAAAGTGAGTGATGGTGGTGGTCGGAGGGACCGATGGCGCTGAGTGGCACGGCAGCCGCGCCTCTGTCAGTGTGTGACCATTAGCCATTTACTAGTGCACAAAGGTTACAGAATTAATGCGGCACAATAGTTCAGAAATCACAATATAGTTCAGAAATCCCTTGGTGAGAAAGTTGGAAGCGGGTGGAGAGCTTCTGGAAGTTCCTGAGCTGCAGGATGGAGAAAGTGACACGAGGAGCCATAACTTTACTCAAGTAAGCTGCTCGTTTTTTAAAAGAACTTTGCTCAAACAGACTTAACTCAAAGACCTTTTCCTCTCTCTCTAACTCTCTGTCTCCTCTTGTTCTTTGTTCTTCTCTCTCCCTCATCTGTTCTCTCTCTTCTCTTTCTTTTCTTCTCTTTCCACTCCCCTTTCTCTCTGCCACATGTTTACACACACAAGACAAACTTTGCTCCTTGCGCAGCTGCGGTGGTAAACTCAATTTCACCGACGATTGACGACAAAACCACCGTGTCACAAAACCACAGCAGAGTCGCACAACATCGCACAAAATATAGAAGCGCGAAAGTCCTGTGTGTGTGTGTGTGTGTGTGTGTGTGTGTGATGTGGCGCTCGTGTCAGACCTGGAGACCGGAGCTCGAGTCTGAACTCTGAAGAATAAAGAGTGGAGTTGGAGTCTGGAGCGCACATGGCTCTGCCTCGCTCACTCACCGGAGAACACATGGAGCTGGTTATGTGTCACAGAGCACGGCCCAACTGTGTGAAAGAGAAGAAGAAGAAGAAGAAGAAGAAGAAGAAGAAGAAGAGTGAGGAGCACCACGGCTCGGCTGGAGACCAAGAGGAGGAGGAAGAGGAGGAGGGGAGGAGAAAAAAGGGAGAGGAGAGGAAAGTGGAGGCAGAAAGGGGGAAAGAAAGAAGGAGAGGAGAGGAAGGAGAGGGAAGAGGAGGGGATGAAGGTGAAAGCAGAGGGAAAGAGAAGGAGAGAAAAGGGAGAGGGGAGAAGAACAGGAAGGGAGAGGAGAAAGAGGGGAAGAAAAGTGAAGGTGGAAAGGGAGAAAGAGAGGAGAGGAGAGGAGGGGAGAGGAAAGGAAGGAGAGGGGAAGAGAGGGAGAGGGTGAGAGGGGAGGGAAGGAGAGAAAAGCTGAGACGGAAAGGGGAATGAGAGAAGAGGAGGAGAGGAGAGGGAGAAGGAGAGAAGAGGAGGAGGGGAGAGGAGAGAGAGGGTGAGACAAAGGAGAGAAAAAGAAAAGAGGAAGAGAGAGGGCGTAGAGGAGGAAAGAGAGATGGGGAGGGAAGGAAGGAGAGGGAAGAGGAGGGGATGAGGGTGAGAGGAGAGGGAAAGAAGAGGTGGAAAGGGAGAAAGAGAGAAGAAGGGGGGGAAGAGGAGAGGGAGAGAAAAGGAAGAGAGAGGGAAGAGGAAGGGGTGAGGGTGAGAGGAAAGAGAGAGGCGCAGAGAAAAGCGGAGGTGAAAAGGGAGAAAGAGAAAAGGGAGAGAGGAGAGGAAGAGAGACGGAAGAAGAGGGGATGACGGTGAGAGGAGAGAGGGAGTAGAGGGAAAGAGAGAGGAGGAGAGAAAAGAGGAGACAGAAAAGGAGAAAGAGAGAAGACGAGGGGAGAGGAGAAAGAGAGTGAGATACAGAGGAGAGAGGAAGAGAGACAGCATAGAGGAGGAGGGGAGAGAAGAGGAGAGGAGAGGGAGAGAAACAAGGAGGAGAGGAAGAAGAAGAAAGAGGAGGGTGTGAGAAGAGAGAAAGAGAGGAGGCAGAAAAGGAAAATGAGAGAAGAAGAAGAGGAAAGGGAAGGCAAGACAGAGAGGAGAGAAAAGAGGAGAGAAAGAGCGAGGGTGTAGAGGAGGAGAGGAGAGGGAGAGAGACAAGGAGGAAAGGAGGAAGAAGAAAGAGGAGGGTGAGAGGAGAGAAGAGGAGAGGAGAGGAGAGGGAAAGACAGAGGAGGAGAGAAAAGAGGAGACGGAAAGGGAGAATGAGAGAGAAGAAGAGGAGGAGATAAGGGTGAGAGGAGAGAGGGAGGAGAGGGAAGAGGAGGATGAGAGGAGAGGAAAAGAGAGGAGGAGAGAAAAGTGGAGGCGGAAAGGGAGAAAGAGCCAAGAAGAGGAGAGGAGAGGGAGGAGAGAGGAGAGAAAAGAGGAGAGAAAGAGAGACGGTGTAGAGGAGGAGGGGAGAGGAGATGGAGAGAGAAGAGGAGGAGAGGAAGGAGAGAAAAGTGTCACCATCGTCACCCCCTCCTCTGTGGGACTATCTCCTCATCTCCATCAGTGTAAAATGTTCCACAGTGTGACTTTAAACAGCTCTACCTTACAATTACTCAATTACAGGTGATTTTACAGCTCAAAAACACCTAAAAACAAACACTCTGACTGTGAGCTGGGTCGCCTCTCCACAGATCTGACCTTAATCACTTGCAGAAAAGTTACACAATGCGCCTTTAAATGACCATTACTGAACAGAAATGTCAAACTTTTAGCTCAATTTTACGCACTGACGCAAAGCAAAAAGTAACTCGACAAAACTACGCAAAGTTCGGTCTTGAATTTTTTGCTTTCACACACTTCACGTGACGTCTCCTGCAAAACCACGTGCTGTTACGCGTCCGCAGCAAAACTCTGAACGAACTGGACACGGAACGGACCACAGTGCGCACGTCCATGCACCGAAACATCGCATTTTCGCGTCACTCACCCGCTGCAAGCCTCGCGGTCTCGGTCGTGTCGTTGCAGAGTCGCGCGCTCTGGCTCCGCTGCGCTCCTCGTTTCTCCTCCGGGTCTCTGCACTCCGCCGTCTGCGCTCTGGAGCCCGGGTGAATAACGATCGTGGAGCAGAAGCCGTGCGAACGTGGTCACAGAAAGCGCGAAAGACGTGCGTCCCGATGCGTGATCACGAGCGTTTACGCGTGGGTTTGTGGTTTTAACCCGCGTGTCTGCACAGTGCCGCTCTTTTCAGCACTAATCCTCATTTTGTGGGTTATAGGTCACTACTTTTACTACTTTAAACCGCGCCTGCTGCTCATGTCAACACGGATTCAGTCATGTCTGTCAACTCAGCATTAAACTGGAAAATCTGATGTACAAGACACAGTTCATAAATATTCTATGATTAAAAAATTTATATAAAAACATGTAAATATAAAGTTAAAACCAAACTCCCCGGACATGAAGATAGCTCGTTTTATGCCACACTGTGGAATATTACTAGCCTTATTCATCAGCTGGTTTCACTTCGTAGAAACCGTGTGACCTCGCAGCGTTAGGATGCGTTCGCTTGACGGTAAACAAGTACTTTTTTTATGTAACCAATCGCTGCTGTTTGGTCGTGACGTATGTAATGCACCAAATCCCGTAGGAACAAGGACAATAACGTCTTTCCTCTTGATAAAATTCACCAAACATTTTCTTTGTTCCGGCTTTAAATCCTCGATCAGGAATCGTCGCCAACACAGAATGTCTGGCTCTTTACTGATTGGCTGGTGCCCGAACTTACATTTCCAGGGTTCTTGCAAATCGTCTAGTGTATTCTGATTCCTGACCTAGTCCCTGGAGAGAAATGAAATTGAGCGGAGGCACTAGGTGGCGCCAGCCTGACTAGAATATTATAGCCAAAGAAAGAAACAGCATTTCTATGGTAACGAGAGCAGCAAGAGCAGCTCGACTGATTCTGATTCAAGGGTGTAGTTTTGCACAGGGACGGTGGGGACATGTCACAACCAAGATTTGGGGAAAACAAAATAGTCCCTACAAATATTTTACATTTTAATTTAATAAACAAAAATATGCATTTATTATTTTTCCAAACTCAGTTGTATTAATTTAACATTTTTAGTTCACATTTTGTTTATTAGACGTTCTGAGATGTGTTCAGTGATATGACGACAGGGTTACTCCTGCCGCTGTTTCATTGGCTGTAACAGAGTGATGTCATTAGTGGAGCCAGGAGCCTAAACTGGGGAAGCGGCAGGACAGGGCCGCACCTGAAGATGTCGACTTGAGCAGCGTGAGTGAAGACGCTGCACCAAACTCTGAAAAACTTTTCAAAAGGAACTTACTTGGCTTCATCTTCAATTAAACTTGTCTTATAATGAGTCGCCGCAGAAAAAGAGCGACATTCACCACAAGTGCACCTCCCAAACAGAGCCCTGCTCGTGCACTGTGAGTCCGACGATTCCCGAGATCAGAGGATGGTTTTATAAAGCGCGCAGAACCAAACCGGCTGATGAATACCAAGTAGCAGCGATTGGACATGAACAAATATGCTCATAACAAGCAAAGGGGAATCATGTAAATGATCTGAAAGTTGACAATGGACACAAACTGAAAAACGTCCTCACTCTGTGTGTGTTTTTGGAAAGAATTTATAAAACATAAGCACAACTTCTTCTCACATTTGACCCTTTCTTATAAAGATGTGCTGGTTTTTTTTTTTTTTTTTTTTTTTTTTGTTTTTTTTTGCAGTGTGCACCATCCGAAGAGTAAACAATAACAATAACCATAATTCATCTGTTAATCAAGTAACCGAGGTAAGTTCTGAAGTATCAATCATACTTCGGAACATGGAGATATCTGGTTTTGTGCCATACTGTGGAATATTACAGTCCAAGGAAGGAACGTCTCCATGGTAAGTTTTTTTTTTTAACTTCAGCGACTTCTACTTTTACTAGAATGTGAGTTTGAAGAACATGAAGCAGCTCAGAGCAGCTTCATGTAGTTGTAATGTGTGCTCTTGTATGTGTGTGTGTGTGTGTGTGTGTGTGTGTGTGTGTGTGTGTGTGTGTGTGTGTGTATGTGTGTGTGTATGTGTGTGTGTATGTGTGTGTGTGTGTGTGTGTGTGTGTGTGTGTGTGTATGTGTGTATGTGTGTGTGTGTGTGTTGTGTATGTATGTGTATGTGTGTGTGTGTATGTGTGTGTGTGTGTATGTGTATGTGTATGGGGTCGGCCTTGACATGGTTTTTGACTCATACTGTTTTGGTTTCAAGAATTCCTCCAGGTTTCCGTCCGCCTTCTCTCCCTCCATCTCTCTCTCTTTCACTCTCTCACTTCTCTCTCTCTCCACTCTCTCTCTCTCTCTTTCTCTCTCCATCTCTCTCTCTCTGCCTCTCTCCTCTATCTCTCCTTCCCCCTCTGTCTCTCTCATTCTCTTTTGCCCCTCTCTCTCTCTCACCCTCCTTTACCTGTCTCTCCCATTTCTCTCTTTCATTCATCTTTTCTTTTATCCTCTCTTTCCGCAGCCTCTCTCCCATCTCTCTCTTTCACTCCTCTGCTCTCTCTCTCTTTTTTCTCTCTCTCTCTTACCCTATCTCTCCGTCTCTCTCCTTTGTCCCCTTCTCTCCCCATCTTCTCTCTTTCTTTGCCTCTGTCCCCGTCTCTCTCTCTCTCTTTCACTCCTCTGCCCCTCTCTCTCTCCTTTTTCTCTCTCTCTCCTCTGCCCCTCTCTCTCTCTCTCTCTCCTTTGTCCCCTTCTCTCCCTATCTCTCTCTTTCACTCCTCTGTCTCTCTCTCTTCCTCTTTCGCTCTCTCTCCTCTGCTCCTCTCACTCTCCCGTCTCTCTCTCTCTCTCTCTTTTGACCCCCCCGCTTCTCTCTCCCCATCTCTCTCTCTTTTTCACTCCTCTGCCTCTCTCTCCTCTCTCTCTTCGGCCGCTTTCTTTCTCCCCATCTCTCTCTCCTCTGCGCCTCGCTCTCTTTTACCCCTCTCTCCCTGTCTCTCTCTCTCTCTCTTTCCTCTGCCTCTCTCTCTCTCGTTCTGTCTCCCATTTTTCTCTCTCCTTTGCCCCTCTCTTTCTCCCTCTCTCACTCACTCCTCTGCCCCCCCTCCTATTTCTCTCTGTCCTCTGCCCCTCTCTTTCGCCTTGTCTCTCTCTCTCTCTCTCTCTTTTGCCTCCCCTCCCTCCTCTGTCTCTCTCTCTCTCTCTCTCTTCTGCCGCTTTCTTTCTCCCCGTCTCTCTTCTCTGCTTCTCTCCCTCTCTCTCTTTCTCTCTCCTATTTCTCTCTCTCCTCTTCCTCTCTCTTTCTCTCCATCTCTCTTTCTCTCTCTCATCCCTCCTTCCCCTCCTCCTCCTCTCTCTCTCTCTCTTTCTCTCTCCTGTTGTTCTCTCTTTCCCCGTCCAACTTTCATTCCTCTGCCCCTCTTTCTATCTCTTCCTTTCTCACTCCCGCTTTTCTCTGCCCCCTCCTCTTTCTCTCTCTCCTCTGCCCCTCTCTTTCCCCTCATCTCTCTTACCTTTACCCCTCTCTCCTCTTTCACTCCTCTGCTTCTACCTCTTCTTCTCTCGCTCTCACTCTCCTCTGCCCCCTCTCTTTCTCCTCGTCTCTCTCTCTCCTCTCATCCCTCCTTCCCTCCTCCTCCTCCTCTCTCTCTCTCTTTCTCTCCATCTCTCTTTCTCTCTCTCCTCTCATCCCTCCTTCCTCCTCCTCCTCCTCCTCTCTCTCTCTCTCTCTCTCTCTCTCTCTCTCTCTCTCTCTCTCTCTTTCTGACCTTCATTTGAAGAAGTGGCTGAACTTTGAAACAGCTTCAAAAGGGAAAATCCAAAGTGACTTCATCGGGTCGTTTTTACTCTAAATTCATTCACAGCTTCGTCGTCTCTTTGTCTCTTCCTGCTCTCTGTGTCTCTATGGAAACGACAGTGCGTAAGATGTTCCGCATTGTGGCATTAAACACTTGTGTCGTTCATCTACAGCTGTTGACATGCATAAAAAAATAAAAAATAAATAAAATCTAAGTATAGCTATAAAAACACGTGCAGTGGAATAAAAGATCGGGTTACATGGTGTGGAAAAGTCCAGGCAAAGTAATAGCATCTCCATGGAGACAAACAGCAGACCGTCCACCAGGAAAGTGACATAGTGCAGCTTTAAGGTTTGATAATAAACTGTGAAACTCCTCAAACCCCAGACACAAACAACTCTCACTCTCATTCTTTCTTAAGTGTTATTCTTTATACAGATCTCTCGCTCCTCTGCCTCTCTCTCTATCCCCGTCTCTTTCTCTCTCTCTCTTTTACTCTTCTCTCTCTCTCCTCTGCCTCTCTCTCTATCCCCGTCTCTTTCTCTCTCTCTTTTACTCTTCTCTCTCTCTCCTCTGCCCCTCTCTCCCTCTCTCTCTCTCTCTCTCTCCTGTCTCTTTCTCTTTCACTCCTCTGTGCCCCTCTCTCTCCTGTGCCTCTCTTTCTCTCCCCCATCTCTCCTCTCTCTCTGCTCTGCCTTTCTCTCTCTCCTTTGTCTCTCTCTCTCTCTCTGCCCATCTCTCTCTCTCTCTCCTCTGCCTCTCTCTCCTCTGTCTCTCTCTCTTTGCCCATCTCTCTCTCTGCTCATCTCTTTCCTGTCTCTCTCTCTTTGCCCATCTCTCTCCTCTGTCTCTCTCTCTTTGCCCATCTCTCTCTCTGCTCATCTCTTTCCTGTCTCTCTCTCTTTGCCCATCTCTCTCTCTCCCTCTCTCTGCTCATCTCTCTCCTCTGTCTCTCTCTCTTTGCCCATCTCTCTCTCTCTCTGCTCATCCCTCTCCTCTGTCTCTCTTTGCCCATCTCTCTCTCTCTCTCTCTCTGCTCATCTCTCTCTCTGCTCATCTCTCTCCTCTGTCTCTCTCTCTTTGCCCATCTCTCTCTCTCTCTGCTCATCCCTCTCCTCTGTCTCTCTCTCTTTGCCCATCTCTCTCTCTCTTTCTCTGCTCATCTCTTTCCTCTGTCTCTCTCTTTGCCTATCTCTTTCTCTCTCTGCTCATCTCTCTCCTCTGCCTCTCTCTCTCTTCTTTGCCCCTGTCTCTCTTCCTCTCTCCTGTTTCTCTCCCTCTCCTCTGCCTCTCTCTCTCTCTGTCCATCTTTCACTCATCTCTCTCTCTCTCTCTCTGCTCATCTCTCTCTTTGCCCATCTTTCTCTCTCGCTCTCTCTCTGCTCATCCCTCTCCTCTGTCTTCTCTCTTTGCCCATCTCTCTCTCTCTCACTGCTCATCCCTCTCCTCTGTCTCTCTCTCTCTTCTTTGCCCCTGTCTCTCTTCCTCTCTCTCTCTGTCCATCTTTCTCTCCTCTTTCTCTCTGCTCATCTCTCTCCTCTGTGTCTCTCTCTCTTTGCCCATCTCTCTCTCTGCTCATCTCTCTCCTCTGTCTCTCTCTCTCTTCTTTGCCCCTGTCTCTCTTCCTCTCTCTCTCTCTTCCTGTTTCTCTTTCTCTCCTCTGCCTCTCTCTCTCTGTCCATCTTTCTCTCCTCTTTCTCTCTGCCCATCTCCCTCCTCTGTCTCTCTCTTTCTTCTGCCTCTCACTTCTTCTCTCTCTCTCCTCTGCCCATCTCTCTCTCTCTTTCCTTTCGCTCTTTCTCCTCTTTCTCTCCTCCCTCTCTCTCTTTCTCTCTGCTCTCTTCCATATTTTATGGAGACATGAAGTTTGTGATGTAAAATTGAGTCAAACCAAACACCTCAGACTCACAGTGAAGAATCACACCGACAAACATTTTAAATTTCATTTTTAATAACTTTACGGTACAATGGACTTTCTCTCAAACTGGTACAAAACATGAAAGAAACTTAACATAAAGTCATTTTTGAACACAGTGGCTCAAATCAAAGCCAAAATGAAGTTCATACAACTGTGATGACAAGATTCAGAAAATAAAAAGTGAAAAATAACATTCCTACACCAACATTATAACCAAAAAAGACACCAGTGCTTTTCAGTATTCTGTTTTTAAAGAGGGGGTATTATGCAAAATTGACTTCATGGAGCTTTCTACCGTTTTATAATGTTGTTCCCTCATCAAAAACACACACGAAGAAGTTTAATATGCAAGCCTGTGTGTCACGCATGCTCCCACATGACAATTCTACATAAATATACACAAATGTGATACAAAACTGCACTACGACTTCACAAACCCGATGTGATGTGCTGCAGTTTCATTAGAGGGATGCACGCTCTGAAGGAACTGCTCAAAGTGTGGCAAAACACAAAACTGAAACTACCGTATTTTCCGGACTATAAGTGGCACTTTTTTTTCATGGTTTGGGTGTTTTATACTTTGGTGCAACTTGTATATTAAAATGTTCACATTGACAGCCACGAGAAGCTCTAGTCTTGTGTGTCAGTATCTGCTGCTCCTGTTCCTCCTGTACCACTGTCACTTGGCTCTACTGCGCATGTCTCCCGCAGAAAGAGCCTCTGTCCTGTCTGTATCGTGTCAGTCGATCGCACCATTACTTCTGTAACACTGAAAATTTAAACAAACATAAAGGCGACTGAGAAGACTGAACACAAATGCCCCCAAAAAGAAAATCTGATTTTGCAGATTACAAGCTGCAAGTCGTGAAATCTGCAGCTGAAAACTGTAATTGAGCAGCAGAAAAAAAGTTTGGAGTGAGCGAGAAACTTTAGACAACCGGGAGGATGCACCATGAAACTTTCCTGGAGTCACTGGATGGATGGACAAAGCCTGGACTTCAGTGACACTGAAACCATCCTGTCAGGATTCAGAAAGGCCCGAATAATTCTAACTGGAACTGATGCTGAGTCTGACGACAGCGACACAGAAGAGGAAGCGGCGCTCTGTTTACCTCCGGAGGTCGTGGAGTTGTTCAGAAGTGACACCGAGGATGAAGAATTGAATGGATTTAGTGATTTGGAGTGAGATGGAGAGTTTGTTAAACTTGTTGTGTTCTGTTGTTTATGTTATAGTTTATCTGAAGAACTGTTCATATGTGACATTAACAGTCTGTTGTTCTCTCTTCTGTTGTTATTACTAGAACTTGACTTTCAAGGTGAAATGTCGGTTCCTGGTCTCTGATTTTATCCAAGAAATTTCCCCCAAAAAGAGTGACTTATATATGTTTTTTCTTCTTCATTACGCATTTTTTGGCTGGTGCGACTTATACTCCAGAGCGACTTATAGTCCGAAAAATACAGTAATTTAAGATTGTTTTCGGCGTGTATACCATTTTCAAAACAATAAAAGTTAACACGGTGATCGAAATATGTTTTGTGTTTGCAGTTAATACTCCATAAAAGTAAAATACCCCGTCTTTAAAGTACCTCTCAAAGTAGCCAGGACATTTGAACAAAAACATAACTGAGGTTTTACCAGAAACTGTAAATAGATATGAACAAAAACATATAAAGACAATTCTAAATAACCATAAGTACAAAGGGAATATTCGTATGCATATATTACATTTACATTCATTTCAACTTAACGCAGTTCATTCTCTGGAATCATCAGGTGTTGCAGGATCTCTAGTATTTAAAAAAAAACAAAAAAAAACAAAGCTAGCACAAAATTGATACTTTGCAGTGACATTGCAATGGGAGTTTTGTACCCTACATATATGTTTACGGCTGAATGTCCAGCAGTTACCGTGGTGACAGGAAACGCTGCCAGAAAAGTTTTAACATTGTCTGACAACTCAAAATGCAAAAAAGATTTTAAGCGTTCATGTTCCAGTTTAGGAGTTGGTGAAAGTAAAAACTTGGATCAGCTGTTCTTTCTGGTCAGATTGTATTAAAATAAAAAGAAGATTAAAGTCCAACTTGAGCAACAGAGTTTCAGACAGAGCAGTGCTTACAGTTAGCATCAGACCCCCACTGAATATTGCTGACATCAGATGCAAAGTATCAAATGGCTGTAGTCTTTAAAACAACAGTCAAAGGTTTTCAGTACAATTAAAAAAATTATAATAATCATAAATATAAGAATGTGAAATACTTTCCCTTTATAAAATAATACAAACTCATCATGTGGAAATGTAAGTGCACCAAACCAAAAGTGTGTTTAAATTAGGGCCGGGCACGTTACTGCGTTAATTTTGCATTAACTAATTAAGTCATTATCGCCGACAATTATTTTAACACCGCTAATGCAGTTTTTATTATTTATTTTATTGTAAATGTCTGTTTCTCACTGGCTTTTATTTTGAAAAAGTCCACCACGAGCGTTTCTTTACACTTTTTTCACTTTTTTCTGACCACGTGAGATACAACGAGCCTCCACGAGCCATGGGCCCGTTTGGCCAGGGGCTCCGGCCGCGGGCTCTGGCTCTGGCCGGACCAGCCGTGCGCTCTGAGCTGAGCTTGTTTCTTTAGTTCAGCGCTGCAGGGGGAGTCACTGATTTACCCAGATACCATTGGAAGAAAAGATGTGATTGGTCCAATTCCATTCCATTATATTAACCCTTAGATTCCCAAGAAATATCAGTCCAAGTTTATAACGATGATCTAGAAATTATTACTAGCGTAGTGTTTATTACTCACTGAATAAAAAATATAGAAAAAATATATTAGTACAAAAGTCCATTCAATATTTTTTCTTGAGTCTTCACTGAAACCTTGAAGGTTCTGAGGATTCAACTGTGAAAGAAATGCTGTTTGCAGAACAAATGTTTGGCTCTTTCATTTACATTTCCAATAAAAATGCGCTATACTCTACTTTTGAATTCATTAATTGGTTTTGTGTATAACATGCGATTAATCGTGATTAATCGCAATTAATCGCTCAAACTCATGCGATTAATGCGATTTTTTAATTTTTTTTTTGCCCAGCCCTAGTTTAAATATTATCATTTTAAGGGCAGTAAAGTGTATATAAAATATTCTGTTGTGACTCAGTGTGTTTCTGTTTAACGCAGCTCAAACAAAGACACTTTCTCATTAAAATCCCATTTCGAACTTCCGGTCATCGCGCAATGCAAACAGGGAAGGAAAAAGTGAACATCAAACCTCCATGTTTGTTTTCCCAGTGGGATGTGTCTATTGTCAAAGTCGATCTTTTCAAGTCTTTCGAACCATATCACTTTTGTTTCTGGTTCTGATATCGTCATAATTTAGTTTTGGGATTTGGACATCGTAATTGTGTGGTGGCTGGATGCCGTAACAGCGGAAAACGACTCGAGAAATGTGTTTGCAAACTCCCTAACTGCAAAAGGGAATCAGATCTGTGTGACTGCAGACTTCCCAGTATGCATTGCGCGATGACCGGAAGTCCGAAATTTGGGATGCATGTATATTGGTCAGCCTTTGTCATGCTTGGAGTGAGTGACAGGTGGATTTAACCAATCGCAGTGAAGCGTGAACTCTCAGTTAAATTTCAGCTGTGCATGAGTTTCAGACTGATGAAAAATTTTATTAGCCATAGCAGTTAACAATTAGAAAGTAAATATACAATCTTTTGAATGGTGAAAAGCACTAAAAATATGACTTAAAACAGGAAGCTAAAACCTGTGAACGAGACAAACAACCCGACCACAAAGACGACATCAGATTAGCCGCTCCGAGTCAAAGTGAAAGTGAAAGTGGAGCGGGTGGGCGAGACGTTGCAGGTGCGGAGGAGGAGAGGACTCAGATCTTGAATGTGTTTGCGTGCTTCTTACACAGAGGTTTGTCTTTTTTGGAGAAGAACTTTTGACCCTCCAGAGACACGCAGCAAACCTGGAACACAACAGCACAACACCAGCTTCAGTTAATAAGTCAGGAATTACGGCAAGATCATGTCTGCAGCAGGTCAATAAAAAATAAAAAGGTTATAGGGGGGTGTCGGTGTCCTCTCCCAATAAATTTTGTGTAATAAGAGCTGTAACTTCTTGCATTTTAGATGGTTTTAGAAGCTTGTTTTTACCGTCATGACAGTAACTCTCTACTCTACTCTATTACTTATCACTTATCCAATAATACAGCAAAGCAATGGGGTGTGAAACTTTCAAGGACAACATATATATTTATGGTCCGTGTATCATTCGTACTTTTGAATTTCAATTAAGAACGAAAAACAATCAAATGGTTGATAACCGTTTGTTATTTCATTTTTCCATTTTAGTGTCAAACAAAAAAACTGATTTCGACCTCTATTTCCAATATTTAAACTGATAACACCAATCAAAAAAACAGTCATCGTGCTTATTTTAATTTTGATATTTTATTCTCTCTGGTTTGTGAGAAGAATCCCTCAGTCGTCCAGGTAGAATCCATGGCGAGGAGAAAATTCAGTTTGTCGACGGGACAAAAGTTAGTTTGGTTGAAGACGTTTTGCAGCTCATCCAAGCTGCTTCTTCAGTTCTGGTCAGACGCTGGTGGACACTTCCTTATATCTGCAGGGAGGAGCTAAATAACTGAAACTAACACACCTACTTGTTTACAGTTTCTGTTTGTTAGTTCGGCCTGTTGACCTGTACAGGGTGTGGGGTCTAATTATCATAACAATTCATGGCCATAATGGAGCTTCCACACCTCTGGACCTGACCTGACTACACCTGTTGTTCTCTTGTTTGTTTTGATTTAGGTTTGAGGATGGACGTGTAAATAGGAGACAGATGGTGTCTGAGGCCTCCATTTCTGTTTAGAGAAGGATCCTCTTTCTTAACAAAAATTGATTCTTTCACTCTCCTCTCAAACCAATTCTTTTCTCTGGCTAAAATCTGTACCTTGCTGCTTTTAAGTGGAGATGTACAGCAGACTGAGGTCCACTGCTGCTCTCTCTGGTTTATTTGCCCTAGAAGTTCTGCTGCTAGATGGACTTACCTGAAAAATCTCTGCAATTTTGTGGACAAACACGTCGTCTTCTTTTATAGTGTCACGTTTACTTTCACGTCTTAGAAAGTCATTGTTGAACTCCATTTGATTAACAGGATGGAGCGATAAACTCTCCTTTGTTCAGTTTACACTTAATTCACACCCAGCGCGATAAACAGCAAAACATCCAGGGCAAATAAACCAGAGAGAATAAAATGTCAAAACTGAAATAGGCACCGAGACTGTTTTTTGATTGGTGTTATTTGAAATAAACTTTAAATTCAGTATTGGAAATAGAGGTCAAAATCCGTTTTTTTGTTTATTTCATTTTTCCGTTTTAGTGTCAGGGGTGGTTCTGGGGGAGGGGCAACACCTCTAATCTGATTGGCCCCTGAAGTTCCACTGTTCTGTCAATCACCTGACGAGAAGAACAATTCAATGATCACTGATGCAATTCCACCCCTAAACTCTTGGCGGCAGTAGACCTATTGCGTCAATACAACTTAATGGGAGAAGAAACAGACCTGTAGAGGACTTTTTTTTTCACTGTCCATGCTTGTATTTGTACTGTACTGAATTAATCATTTGTGTGCTTGGATGTTCCCGCTACTTGGCCCCTGAACGTAACATGTGGCTCCTGAATGGCCCCTGTTTCAGAAAAAACCTAGAACCGTCACCGTTTAGAGTCAAACTGTTTTCCCATTTTATTGTTTTTCATTCTTAATTGAAATCCAAAAGAATGCATGGTACCCTTTTTGTGATTTTCCATGTTTTCAAGGATTTCCAGGATGTGTGTGAATCCTGAGATCTGATGTGAGTAATCAGAGGGCCCACGATCAGAAAGACAGATGAGTTTGCTGTTTAAATGTAGATTTAATAGCGTTAATACTCCATAAATGTGTTAATAATCAGACTGTGAGTTCATGTAACTGGAGCCTCTGTCTGTGAGCCGTGGCCTCTGTGTTTCTCAATGCTAAAGTCAAACAAACCAGAGCGAGAGGAGGCAGCACAGGGACGAGAGCCCGACCAGACAAAAACACAAACCCAGAATTATTGGAGCTAATGCCAACAAATTTCTAGTGGACTCGTGCAGTTTCTCACCGCGCAGACGAAGCAGGTGTCGTGCCAGGTGTAGCCCAGAGCCTCCAGGAACCGATCCCCCGCCTCGATGGGGAACTCGCAGCCATGGCAACCGGTCCCAAACAAACTGTAGAAGTCTGAAAACACAAGAAATATTGGGGAAAAAAACACGATATCAAAAGCATGTGACAGTGTCGATACTTTGAAGTGACGCCATGCTGGAAGAGCTCTACCTGCATCTGTATTGGCGGAATGACTAGGGCTGTGCAAAAATATTGAAATATCGATATATCGTATCCTTTAATGTGATTATACAGTATCAATATTGTATTTTTTGGTATATTTTACTCAATTATTTTCTTACAGCGCTACAGTTTTGTAGTCAGGCTGGCGCCACCTAGTGCCTCCGCTCAACTTCATTTCTCTCCAGGGACTAGATCAGTAATCAGAATACACTAGACGGTTTGCTAGAACCACAGAAGTTGTAGACCGTGCACTGGCCAATCAGTGAAGAGCTGTGAAGCCATGACGTCAAACTTGTGGAACAACACAACAGTAAACAAAGCGGTCAAGATGGATGTAGACGAAGACAGACATTCAGTGTTGGCAACGATTCCCAAGATCGAGGATTTAAAGCCAGAACAAAGAGAATGTTTGGTGAATTTTATCAAGGGGAAAGACGTTATTGTCCCAGCGATTGGTTAAACAAAAGAAGTACCCGCCTACTGTCAAGCGAACGAATCCTAATGCTGTGAGGTCAGACGGTTTCCACAAAGTGAAACTGGCTGATAAATGAGGCAAACAGTTTTATTGTGCTGTCAGAAACAATTTTTTTGCGACACATTTGACATATTGACTCTTCTGATGATTAAAATGTTTGTTGTTGTTTGTTTATGTTGTTTAGGAATTAGATTTTAAACAAAAAGGTGAGAGGAACTAACTGAAAAACTGTTGTCTAACACTATGTACCTTGTGACTTTAATTTAATGTCTGACAGACTTGTTTAACAGCATAAATCAGATCACCTATTCAGATTATGTTCAAATAAAGCTCAGATTAAGTCTAATTTGAGAAACAGATCTTCTAAAGGTCTGTTCAGCGTCAAAAAACACCGTAGACGCCTCTGTTTGGACGTCCCTGACCGCCCGTTTTTCTGGAAACAAGGGCCCGGTCCTGGTCTTTTCCCAGAACGATTGCAGACCAGGCTGAGAGAGGGACTTTAATGTATTTATTACATTCCGCTCCCTGCTCCGGTTCCCGTGTTTTTCTCTTTCTTCTCCTTCTTCTGGGTAATAAGGTTGCAGCGTCACTGTATAGTTGTTCCTGATTGGTTGACACACGGCACGATCTGACGCGAAAAGTTCAGCGTTTCCAACTTCTGACGCTGACACACTGGACGCTGATGCCAGAGCGCTCAAGACGACGCAAGATTCGCCCGAAAATGCGCCGCAAAAAAGCAGGACGACCGAGATTGCCGTCCACACAGACTTTGCATATAAACTGGACGCCTTGACGCCGCGGTCTGAACGGGCCTTAACAGAGCAGTGCTTCCAGTTAGCTCCGCACCCAAAGGGAATGTTGATGACGTGAGCTGCAGAGGATGAGTCTGAGTCTGAGCTCTGACCTGTTTCGCAGTAAGGCTCCCCGTCCTCCAGGTGGAAGCAGTTGTTTCTGATGGGCTGCTGACAGCACGCGCACAGGAAGCAGTGCACGTGCCACGTCTGCTTCAGAGCGTTGATCACCTCCTGGAAACAAGAACACAACACGACGTCAGTTCATGTCTCAGATTATCTACATACAACTTTACAGAGAGGGTCTTTTACTTCTGTCACTATGTTCCCTTTATCTTGCCATATTCACCAAAACAACGTATTACCACTTTCTTTTTCGATGCTCTCAGACTCCCTCCCTTTGTTTTCTGCACTTAAATCACTCCCCCTTTAGAACGGTATCCTGCTATTGAAACTACTGCACATCACATCAGGTTTGTCAAGTTGCCGTGTACAGTTTTGTGTCATGTTTTTGTAAATTTATGGAGATTTGTCGTGTGGGAGCATGAGCGACGTAGGCTTGTGGCGAAGCTTTGCAAAGAATCTCACAGCTCACCGTAAAGAGGGTTTGAACAGCGCTTAGGAGAGATCACTAAATTAATTAAACATGTATGACATCTAAAACGAGAACGCTTGTGGGTAAAAATTCCAAAATATTTTATGAGAAGTGCCTTTCGTTTGGACGGTGATGACGTTTTTGGGGCTTAAAAAGGCAAAAATCTGAAACCAGCCTCCAGAGTGGAAAAGTTGAACACACTCCATCGTAGTGTTTCCGTCTACCGACCAACTGGCTATTGTATAACCAGTTGGTCTTTGTCAGGTGTAACAACTCTTAAGTCAATAGAATCCCTCTACAAAAAAGCTTTGAAAATATTAGACAAGAAACCCTTTACTTACCATAGTTGCAATGTGCTCTCCAAATACAATCTATTGAGCTTTCAGAATTTTATAAAATTTAGAAATGCCTGTTTGATGTATAAGATTTTGCACGGTTTAGCTCCACCCCCACTCAGTGATTATATCAGGTATAGGTCAAGTGTTACATGTCGCTCCTCCAGGGCCACAACCAGAGGTGACTGTGAGGTGCCTGATAGAAAAACCTCTTTCAGTCAAAATGTGTTTTCATATAAGGGCAGTGTTCTGTGGAACAGTTTACCACCCACAGTTAGAGACTCCCCCAGCTTTACGACTTTTAAAGGCCATTTAAAGACATGGCTTAGGTCGACACAGGTGTGTGATCATTTACGATAGTTTACAATGTGCTATGTGCAAAGTGCAATATGCTATTTATTAAGTATTTTAATGTTTTAATTACGGGCAATATAATATACTAAAGAATTTTACCTTCGAGGGCACGTGCAATACATTGTAGAAAAGCACTTTATAGTAATTTTAGCAATGGGCTGTGTGCAATATCTATACACTGGCATCTTAACTAAACAAGGCAGCGTGCAATTTTGATCAAATAATCCAACATCCTTTGCTTGACCTGTGTCTGTGCTCTTGTGACTGACCAGCTCTTTGTGTCTGTCTATTTGTATTATTGTATTGTCTGTCGGGATGTATTGTTTTTACTGTGCAATTGTTTTATGATTACATCAACCTGCCTAGGGACAGCAGATGGAAATTAGCCTTGGGCTATAATCTGATAACATATTTACATATCATGTATATGTTCATTAATGTGTTTTGTCCCTATTTTAAATAAATAAATAAAAAAAATTAAAAAAAAAAACTGCCCAAGACGCAAAACTCTGGTCAAATCTGCTCATGTTGCGTACGAGTTTACGTCATATACATCACCACCGAGCTGCCTGACATGCAGACACAATCGAATTCCACACACTTTTGCGTCACCGTATGCATGAAGATTTCCTCCTGAAAACGCTCGTGTAAACGCGGGATAAAAAGTGATGTGACACCACTTTTGCGTCTTCTGTTCAGACCGTCGTCATATAAACGTAGCTTCAGACACGTTTTTGATGAGGAGGTAACATTAAAGCATGAACGAAAAACTATAATGCTCCTTTTTAAAAGAAAACAAACCTTGGCATTTGGCCCATTCTTTAATGAGCAATCTTTATGCAGTGCGGCGAGACCCATTTCCAGATCTAAATCTAGGCTTGGAGAATAGCTGGAGGACTATTGTGTATGTTTTTAATAAAAAACAAATCCTCTGACTTCCACATCGAAAACCGCAGAGCTGATTTCTGATAATTGGACCAAGCTGACTGTATATGGAAACAGTTCATGGTAAACAGAGCGTTCTCAACCATGAATCAGAAAATACACTTATTACAGAGTTAAAGGCTCTTAAAAGTCCATAAGGTTAAGGTACATTTAATTTGTCCTCTGCATTTGACCCATCCTTCAATACCGTTTGGGGCAACCAGGGGGTTCCACAGTGCCTTGCCCAAGGGCCCATCTGTTTTGACCAATTTGAACTAAACCAGGACTAAACTGAGACTCAACCAGGACTACATCAACTCCAAACCAGGTCTAAACCAGGTCTAAACTGAGACTAAACCAGGACTACACCATGTCTAATCCAGGCCTAAACAAGGACTAAACTGAGTCTAAACCAGGACGACATCAGGCCAAAACCAGGTCTAAACCAGGACTAAACTGAGCCTAAACCAGGACTACAACAGGTTTAAACCAGTTCTAAACCAAAACAAAACTGAGACTAAACCAGAACTACATCAACTCTAAACTAGGGCTAAACTGAGACTAAACCACGACTACATCAAGACTAAACCAGGACTACATCAACTCTAAACAAGGTCTAAACCAGGACTATCACAATTTCTGATCAATCTGATCTCTGCCAACAGTAAAGAGGAGCATAAACTGTCATTTGTTTTGTCAAAATACAGAATCCGTGTTTGCGAATGACCATAAAGCAAAAAACAAAACAAAATCGTCCCTCAGATCACGACTGACACGAGAATACACAATGTTACACGCTCTTTTCACAATTTTATTTATTCCAACCATCCCAACTCGGGTGTGTCCCTGTTTAGAATTCTGAAAATCTGGTCATTCTAGACTTGTGGTAATCTCCAGACTGACCCTTGAGCTTAGACCACAGTGTTGGGCCCGTAGCCGTCGGCCGCTCACATGCTCTGACCCTTTGGCCCCGCTCTTCCATTTCTCACACATCTTCAAGCGGCTTACGGCGTCTTACGGGCTGTTTCGCGCCCCCTCCGCGCCGACCGGGCCCTCCCCTGATCCCTGGCCCCAGAGCAGGCACCAAAGCTGGGAAAAGCTGCCCAGTGTAAGCCCTGTCATGGGACCTCCAGCAGAAGACGGACGTGTTAGAGACGTGAAGCAAGAAGTATTCCTGTGAACTGAATGAGGCCGCTCTGTGTGCAAGAGGGGGAGGTTATGGAGCTGTTATTGTGCATTATTCAGGCTTTTTACCAGGGCTTCATATAATCATATTACACTGCAAATATTGTAAGGTAGAGAGAGGGGCTGTATGTATGTCTGTGATGAGATGTTCAGTAGTTTTAAGTCATGTTAAGACTATACACACACAAGCAAAGTGAATGAAGTTTTAGAATTTTAGAATTTTGTGTGTGATTTTTTGATATCATTTATTTATCTTGTACAATAAATATGTTTTAAAGGGCCCTGATTACGCAATTTTCTGTGTTATAATGTTGTTTCTTCATCACAAACAGACCTGGACTTGTGTTTTGTTTCATTCACACATGTTTAACACACAAACCCTGCAGATTTAGGCTGAGTTCTTCTCTCAAACAAACACCTTGTGACGTCATGTAGTAAAACAGGAAGTACTCCACTGTGTTTTTAAACTCCATACACCTTCACTAGGATCATTTGGATTATTTCAGCCCAAGAATTGCTTATTTTTGTTGGTAAAACAGTAGCCAGGTGGGTGCCACCTAGTGCCTCCGCTCAATTCCATTTCTCTCCAGTGACTAGGTCAGGAATTGGAATACATTAGACGGTTTGCAAGAACCACCAGCCAATCAGCTGTGAGCTGTGAAGCCATGACTCAAACTCAAGCGTCTGTCTGTGTCCCTTTTGTGGTACGACACAACAGGAAACAAAGCGTCGAGATGGATGTAGACCAGGGGTTTCCAACCTTTTTCCTTCTTTGAGCTACTTTTTATAAAACAAAAATGCCAGAGAGCTACTAATTGTAGTGGTTGCCAGAAATTTTGTAAATATTAGAGCCTTGGTAAGCTGAAGATGAGGTACAGTTAGGTGTCTATTAAACATAACCCAATATCCAGTTATCGGTGCACAAATGTTAGGCATCAAAATTATACATTTACAAAAGAAATAGGCATTTAATCAAACAAATTTGAGTTATTCAGCACAGTATGTATAATTCAGAAATACCTGGGCGAGCTACTTGTAACTGGTAGCTCCCGAGCAACAGGTTGGAGACTCCTGCTGTAGACGAAGCCATACATTCTGTGTTGGCAACAATTTCAGAGATCGAGGATTTAAAGCCGCAACAAAGAGAATGTTTAATGAATTTAATCAAGGGCTAAAGAATTTATTGCCCTTCTTCACAGGATTTGGTGCATTACATACGTCACGACCAAATAGCAACATTTGCCATCCATACATCCATTTTCGTCCGCTTATCCGGGGCCGGGTTGCGGGGGCAGCAGTCTAAGCAGGGACTCCCAGACTTCCTTCACCCCAGACACGTCCTCCAGCTCCTCCGGGGGAACCCCGAGGCGTTCCCAGGCCAGCCGAGAGACATAGTCCCTCCTGCGTGTCCTGGGTCTTCCCCGGGGCCTCCTCCCGGTGGGACATGCCCAGAACACCTCCCGAGGGAGGCGCCCAGGAGGCATCCGGAACAGATGCCCGAGCCACCTCAACTGGCTCCTCTCGACGTGGAGGAGCAGCGGCTCTACTCCGAGCTCCTCCCGTGTGACTGAGCTCCTCACCCGATCTCTAAGGGAGCACCCAGCCACCCTGCGGAGGAAACTCATTTCGAGCGCTTGTATCCGCGATCTCGTCCTTTCGGTCACTACCCAGAGCTCATGACCATAGGTGAGAGTAGGAACGAAGACTGACCGGTAAATCGAGAGCTTCGCCTTTCGGCTCAGCTCCCGCTTCACCACAACGGTCCGATACAGCGACCACATCACTGCTGAAGCTGCACCGATCCACCTGTCAATCTCACATTCCGTCCTCCCCTCACTGGTGAACAAGACCCCGAGATACTTGAACTCCTCCACTTGAGGCAGGGACTCTCCACCCACCCGGAGAGGACAAGCCACCTTTTTCCGGTCGAGAACCATGGCCTCAGACTTAGAAGAGCTGATCTTCATCCCAGCCGCTTCACACTCGGCTGCAAACCGCCCCAGTGCACATTGCAGGTCCTGGTTCGATGAAGCCAACAGGAACAACATCGTCCGCAAACAGCAGAGATGAAATCCTGTGGTCCCCAAACCGGACCCCCTCCGGCCCCTGACTGCGCCTAGAAATTCTGTCCATAAATACAATGAACAGAATCGGTGACAAAGGGCAGCCCTGGCGGAGTCCAACATGCACCGGGAACAGGTCTGACTTACTGCCGGCAATGAACACAGCTCCTGCTCCGGTCATACAGGGACCGGACAGCCCTTAGCAAAGCAACGCTTGGTTAAATAAAAAACAGTCAAGCGAACAAATCCTAATGCTGCGACGTCAGACGGTTTCCACAAAGTGAAAACGGCTGATGAATCAGGGTAGTAAAAAGTTTCTGTTAACTTGAAAACTTCCTCTTCATGACATCACAAGGATTCTGAGCTTTAGCGATGTAAACAGACTAATAATAAAGTCACTCAAACGTGTGAATGAAACAAAACACAAATCCAGGTATGTTTTTGAGGAGGTAACATTACAACGTGACTTGAAGCTCACATTTTGAGTCATATAGGACGTTTACAGACCAGACCCTGTGCCCAGACAGAGGCCCGGTCCCAGGTTGCTGTCAGAGCCACTGAAGTCTGTGTATGTGTCTCTTACCCCCATGATCTTGGCTCCGCAGCGGCTGCAGGTGGGGGCGAAGAACTCCTCGTAGCAGTGCTCACAGTACACACAGCCCTGCTCCTCCACAAAGCCGATGTCCGCCAGAGACGACCTGCAGTGGGCGCAATTAAACTCCTCTTTATGCCAGGAGCGCCCCATCGCCACCAGGAAGGGCCCTCTGCAACACAACACGAGAACAGAGTTTAAATCACAATAAGAAAAAGTAACAAGTCCCCTGATTTCGAGGATACTTTTTTTTTCCCAGAAACTGACACTTATCTGATGCAAAACTTCAAAAAAAATATTTACCATAACTTGTGTACAGTGAAACAGGTCAGACAGGGACAGTCCAGCGCTGTGTGTCTGGTCATGTGTGTCTATTCATGTTCGTGTGTGTTCATGTTCGTGTGTGCAGACTGCAGACTGCTGTGAAGTGTGTCTAAAGCTCACATCACACAGAGACGCTGCAGTTACACGCGTGTTCAAAACTGGAGCACAGGGTCACATGAGCGACACTTACACGCCTATCGCCGTGGTAACAGGACTATATAACTCAAAGATATGAGGAGATAACAACACGCACACTGAGTAAACACGCAGTAACTTTACTGGCAAATCCAGATGTTTATCTACATGTGTATTTTTTACACAGAGGGACCTCAGTCTGGTCCCATGTCCTCCACCGTGTCTCCAACCAGAACCAAACAAGATCGTCAAGTCAGATTTATTTATTTCACTGATGCGTGTGAGACGACGGAACTTATTAGTGACCTGTCTGTTTGAACAAAAAAGTGTGAACCCACCAAAGGATCAGAAAAAGGACTGAACATGAGATGAATTTGATGTAAAGTGTTGTGAAAGTGCGTTAAAGACAGAGCGTGGTCCTGACCTGATGACCATGCTGCAGTGGGCACATGGGCGTCCGGGTGCCCGCGGGGTAGTGCTCTGCCATCTGCACCAGCGTGTCCTGGTCCTTTGGGTGGGGCTGAGGGATGGGTCTGCTGGGCACAGGGCCTTTGGGTGCTCCGCTCTTCCCCTTCATGCCAAAAGAGGGAGTCACCAAACCCGTCTGAGCTCCATGACCTTTGGGAACAAAGAAGAATAGATCTCAGTAACGTTTATCTCTCCAAAACAAGTGAAAGAAACTTGGCAATTTATTTAAATATACGTCTAGTTTAGTAACAGTTTGCAGTGATTCAAAGTAAGCTCCTCACTTACCTCATGCATCCTAATTATTCACCACAGTGAGTTTGTAAGTGCTTTTCACAACTTTCAGAGAAAAAAGGTGAATTGCAAGATTATCAGACAATGTAATGCTTTCTAATTGAATACAGACACGCA
Source organism: Boleophthalmus pectinirostris (assembly GCF_026225935.1). Taxonomy (NCBI): domain Eukaryota; kingdom Metazoa; phylum Chordata; class Actinopteri; order Gobiiformes; family Gobiidae; genus Boleophthalmus; species Boleophthalmus pectinirostris. The sequence continues at coordinate 35,466,344 of NW_026571353.1, read as the reverse complement.
GCAGACTTATTTTGACCTCAAGAGACAGATTTTGCTCAAATACAAGGGAAAATCAGGTACATGGCCTTGAAAACAAGACCTGCAACACCAGTCCCTTGCTCCTATAAATCACTTTTACACCATCTTTTCGTAGGTGGCAGGGGTGTAGCACCAATTTATGGACCGGGGTACAAATCATCTTGGTGGGCCCTTCATTACATGTTGTCTAATGAAAAATACACATTACAGACTCTGTGAGGGCCCCTCCCTGCTCTGGCGCTGGGTAAACAGCAGCTTTTACCCTCCCAGTCCGACGCCCTGTGATAGGTGGTGTTATTAATCTGCCATAAAAGTAGGCTGAGTTTGTGTTATAAATAAGATGGTTATTTTTAGACAGTGGTGGATGAAGTACTTCATTTTGTCACTTAAGTAGAAGTACAAGATACAGGACCAAAATGTCACTCAAGTAAAAGTCAAAGTATTACATGAAAAAAAGCTACTTAAGTAAAAGTATTAAAGTATGTATTTTAAAAAATGCACTTAAAGAGTAAAAAGTAAAACTATTTTGCAGAGATTTTTCATCATAGAAAAGATGTTGGTGCAGGTTATAGCATGAATGATCATTTACACCTGTCGACTCTGAGCAGGTTGGTGCAAATACTAAAATACAGATTTAGTGTATAGAGATAAACTGACCAAAAATAAATTAAAACAGATATTACTTACAGGGTTACAGTGTGCAAATACAAACAGAGACAACATTAAAAAAAAAAAAAAAAAAAAAATATATATATATATATATATATATATATATATATATATATATATATATATATATATATACAAACAACAACACAAACACATGCCCCCTGTTCACCCTGTGTTAACCCCATATATATATATATATATATATATATATATATATATATATATATATATATATATATATATATATATATATATATATATATATATATATATATATATATATATATATATATATAGCCCATTTCCTCCATGTTCCAGTAGCCCATTTTTGCACAGCCCATGGTGTCGACTGTGCAAAGAGGCTCCTGAGACAGTCCAGCACAGAACTGCAGGTGTAAGATGCTGCAGGGAAAGCAAACATGGAGCGACAGAACCAAGTGGCGGGCAGAGTGTACAGAAACATCTGTGCAGAGTACGGGCTGGAGACCCAAACTCAAGGTGGGAAACACCTCCAAAGGTCGTGGAGAACAACCGAGCCAAGATCCTGTGGGACTTCCACATACAGACGGACAGGATGATGGACCAACCAGACATAGTGGTGGTGGATAAGAAACAGAGCAGAGCCGTGGTGGTGGACATCACGACACCAAGCGATATAATAATATAAGAAAAAATTAACATGAGAAACTAAAGAAATACCAGGGGCTCAAGGAGGAGCTAGAGAAGGCCTGGAAACTGAAGGCATCAGTGGTGCCCGTGGTGATCGGAGCACTCGGGCCTGTAACCCCCAAACTGGAGGAGGCTACAGCAGATACCGGGAAAAACATCAAACATCTCAGTCTAGAAAAGTGCAGTAGTAAGAACAGCAAAGATACTGCACAGAAATCGCACCTGAGCTGGATGAGAGGGAGAGAGACCAACCACCGTGGAAGGACGATTGGATGATTCTAATAATCATTCAAATCACACTCATCCGTAAAGCGCACAAGCATGTTTAGAGATCAGCCATTTCTTTGTCAGACATGGAAACATTTGAAAACCTGTGCAGGTTTGAATCTCTGTTGGCAAATGATTCCAGTGACTCACAGCGACAGAGGAAAAAGAGGATCTGGTGAGTGCGCTCTTACATTTGTCGACAGTGCTCTTTCCTCTGGAGGATGAGCACGTTACTCGAGATGTTTTTTCAGAACTCAGTGAGACGAAAGCCTTCAGAGGAGGAGCAGCACCTTGAAGAATTTTGAAAAGCAAACAAATATTTGTATATGTCATTAGATTTTCAAAGTTTAATAATTTTTTTTTTGCAAGAATAGGACACTGGTGATATTGTTACGGTTTATTATGAATCTTAACCACACATTTATACAGTTATTCATCAGATTTCGAGGCTGTTTTGCGCCTCTGACCAGCTCTTCATTAAAATAGATGTGCGAAGCCTCCATGGTGCACGACCCTCGTATATGTCTGAAATTTGAGAAGTTAAATTTTCTGAAGAAGGATCCCTGCTCTTGACATTTTTAACCCAGAGACACTGAAGGACGGGACACATTTTCCTACAGGGACAATAAAGTTCACCTTAACTTTGACCATAAATTGACAAACGTAAAACGCAGACACCACCATCTCTAATGAAACTAAAAACTTTTCTGAGGGAGAAAATGTTTGGTCCACGTCCGTTAAAGTGTGTCTTGTTTGAAATAGCGGCGAGGCGTTGGTTTCCTGACGGCGTCCCAAAGCCAATGTGTGTTGTCTGCTCCAGGTGTGCGAGTTATGTGACCTTTGACCTCTCTCTACAGACCGGCAGGATCCCGGCTGTGACTGACTGCTCCTGTCACAACATCCTTTCAGAGCTCCAGTCTCCACCGTGTCCCTGAACGCCTCGCAGGTCTGGACACATCCCCAGGAGAAGGAAGACCAGACGAGACGAGGACCACCAGGATATTACCACCACTAACACATGATAATAGTGCCCACCCTGACACAGGACTACCGTATTTTTTGGAAGTCGCACTTTTTTTCATGGTTTGGGTGTTTCTGGTGCGACTTATATATTAAAGTTTTCACACTGAAGCGGCGAGAGGTTCTAGTCTTGTGTGTCAGTATCTGTTGCTCCTGTTCCTCCTGTACCACTGTCACTTGGCTCTACTGCGCATGTCTCCTGCAGAAAGAGCCTCTGTCCCGTCTGTATCATGTCAGTCGATCGCACCATTACTTCTGTAACACTGAAAATTTTACATTTAAACAAACTTATAAAGACGACTGAGAAGACTGAACACAAATGCCTCCAAAAAGAAAATCTGATTTTGCAGATTACAAACTGCACGTCGTGAAATCTGCAGCTGAAAATGGTAATGGAGCAACAGAAAGAAAGATTGGAGTGAGCGAGAAACTTGTGACACCAGGAGGATGAACCATGAAACTTTCCTGGAAGTCACTGGATGGATGGACAAAGCCTGGACTTCAGTGACACCGAAACCATCCTGTCGGGATTCAGAAAGGCCCGAATAATTCTAACTGGAACTGATGCTGAGTCTGACGACAGCGACACAGAAGAGGAAGCGGCGCTCTGTTTACCTCCGGAGGTCGTGGAGTTGCTCAGAAGTGACACCGAGGCTGAAGAATTGAATGGATTTAGTGATTTGGAGTGAGATGGAGAGTTTGTTAAACTTGTTCTGTTCTGTTGTTTATGTTATAGTTTATCTGAAGAACTGTTCATATGTGACGTTAACAGTCTGTTGTTCTCTCTTCTATTGTTTTTACTAAATGTCGGTTCTTGGTCTGATTTTATCAAAGAAATTTCCCCCCAAAAGTGCGACTTATATACCGTATTTTCTGGGCTATTAGATGCGCTCTTAAGCCTCCAACCCCGTCAAAAAGCGACCCCGCGGCCCACAATCCAGAGCGCCCTATACACGAATCCACTCGGGTGTCCGTAAACTACAAAGCCGCACCACCCGCAGAACACGCAAACACACACGGAGCAAGACAGCGACCGCACAGCGACAAACACCCACAGACACACTCATCACTCCACGCCGACGAGGAACGGAACGGAGGAACGAACCGAAAAAGCGAGTGCAAAGTGTCACTTCTAGACACAAGTGAACAACTGAGTCACTGCGAACACGCCGACAATCCAGCGGTCACAGACAGCACCCTCCCTACACGCCACAACTGAACAAAGCCCAGAGTCACCGTGAACGCCACAAACAAAGTCCCATTCTAGACCATTCTATGACAGTGCGCCTTATAATCCAGAGCGACTAATAGTGCGTAAAATATGGTGTGTTTATTTCGTCTTCGTTACACATTTTTTGACTGGTGCGACTTATACTCTGGAATGTTTTGTAGTCCAAAAAATACGGTAATTTTTCTGGCGTGGGGGTCCGTCACCTTTTTATCGCAATGAAGATGAAACTGCTTTCTAGAATGTTCTGCAGTACGACATTAAACGTATCTGTTTTTCGTCTATTCAACTCTTAAACTCGTCGATAACATGTATCCCACCTACAGCGAGCGCACAGAGGACGGTCACATTCACCGTCTGCGGTGCTCTGGCTCCGAGTCCGAGCTCTCCTCCTCTCGCTCTGGTCAATATTATCTTTCTGTGTGTGGGGTTGTGTGTGTTTGTCTGGGTGTTTGTGTGTGTCTGGGTGTGGGTTTGTGTGTGTGTGTGTGTGAGGAGGGGACGGCGCCAGAGCACGGACCTTTAATGGGCTCTCAGCTTAAAGGCGCTGTGCCTCATTTTTACTGCCTTAAAAACGTCAAAAAACAGAACTGGTTCATGTTAAACAGTTTGCAGCGCTCCAAAATTCCTCCTCGCTTACTTTATGCATTCAGAGCATCATAATTATTCAACACGGTGAGTTTATAAGCACTTATCACAACTTTCAGAGACCAGAGCCATTTGCCATGACTGTAAACGACTACTATCTGACAGTGAAATTCTTTCTTATTAGACAGTCCACAGCTGACACGGTTTGACCTCAAGAGCTGCTTATACAATATATCTGTACTGGAGAAAGAAAAGTTTTGCTCAAGTACGTAGGAAAAATCAGGTACAAGGTCTTTAAAACAAGAAGTCTACAGCAAAATCACATATTCAAAGTGCTTGTGTCTGCGCTATTGTTATAATCTATGACACGTGTGGATCCTTATGTTGTAATTTGGACATTTTAAATCGCAATATTCATCTAAAACGACTTAATAAAAGAAAGACGTAGAGCTGACATCGGCGTAGACGTCACAGTCCGATGGGTAACTGCACATCACACAATAGTAAGTAGCAGATTTTATTTTTCATTGTTACCAAAATGACTACGCGATGCTGCCGAATCTAACGTGTATCAGCGATTAACAAAATAAAATTTTAGAAAGAAGTACAGAGGGAGTAGATCCGCGCAAATATGTCTCGAATACTGGAGAATAAAGATGATTCAAACATCCACGAATCACTCGAAATACAACTTCGAAAGGGTGAATGAGAAAAATAACTATAAAGGAGCAAAAACAAATTTTCCTTGGACCTCAGGCTTCCAGGTGAATTGGCCCGTGTTACATTAAGCAGTACTTTTTAACCACATGTTTTTGAAAATCTATCATGGTAAAAAATAAATGCCAAATTGTGTGAAGACCTAAGTATGAATAAAGCCCTTGTGGCTCATTCCAACCTCTTACAAATGCACAGATATACATTCTTGTCTGTACTGATCACCAGACTATGGCCTTCCACTTCATCTGTGTTTTGATTCGCGACCCTTGATGACAAAAGTTTGGACACCGTTGGTTTACAAGGTTCCCACTTTTTTTTCACTGACACAATTTCAAAACTTTTTCATGACTTTTTCATGACCTAAAGTGAATTTTACATGACTTTACCGCACCTACATGTATAGAATTGATCAGACTTTTAGGGCTAAATATGAAATGTTAACTCTTTCCACTCACCTTGTGGTTTGGGATTATAGTTTTTTAACATTCAGAATTCTGTCAGTGCATTTACTGTCGTCTCTTTTAAACAAAAGGTGCAGATGTTCAGAAATAATCATAATAGCCTCATGAGAAATTAAGTAAGTAAGTTTATTTTTTGTTTTTTACTTTTCATAGACATGTGTCACAAAGACACTTGACAGAGCATTATTCATTATTATATTGTAGCCATACCTTCTTGTCAAAGCCTGATCCTGTCAGATCTCAGAAACTCAACAGGGCTGGGCCTGGTTAGTACTTGAATGGGAGACACTGGGAAAATCAGGAGCCACAGGGGGCGCCAGTCTTAAAAAAAAACAGTCATTGTTGTGTCCTTAGGCAAGACACTTCACCCACATTGCCTTGTATGACAGTGGTGTGTGTGTGAGTGATGGTGGTGGTCAGAGGGGCCGATGGCGTAGATTAGCAGCTGCATTCCTGCCAGTCTGCCCCAGGGCAGCTGTGGCTACAACAGTAGTTTACCACCAACAGGTCTGGAGTGAATGAACAATGCTCTGTAAAGTGTGTTTGAGTGTCCAAAAAAGCGCTATATAAAACTGATGCATTATTATTCTTTCTCTCCATACCCGTTGGTGGTAAACCACAGCTGCTCTGGGGCAGACTGACTGAAGCACGGCTGCCAGTTGGCACCATCAATCCCTCTGACCACCATCACTACTCACAAACACATCACTTTCATACTAGGCAATGTGGGTGAAGTGTCTTGCCTAAGGACACAATGACTGTTTTTTTTATGACTGGCACCTCCCTGTAGCACCTGATTTTCCCAGTGGTCTCCCGTCCAAGTACAAACCAGGTCCGGCCCTGCTGAGCTCCTGAGATCTGAACAGAACGCTGTAGCTACATGAAAGAGATACTAAAATTCCATGTTTTTTTTTCCAAAACTCTCATTGAATTTACAAAATTCCATGACTTTTCCAGGATTTCGATGACTGTAGAACCCTGGGATTAGGGTCGTTCACCTTGTTTTTATGGATATGTCATTACCTCTGCCTGGAATGTTTGTCAGTATGACATTAAACAGCCGCACTTTACACGTATTAAATTACATGTAGTTTTATAGCTCAAACAACAGGCATTCTGACTGTGAGCGAGGTCGCCTCTCCACAGATCTGACCTGTAACCTGGTCTGGTTTGGTCTCCATGAAGATAGAAAGGTTTAATATCATACTACACTGTGAAACAATCCAGACAAAGCAACATCATCTCCAAAAGCATTTGACGGACCCTCCACCAGAAAATTTACAGAATACACTGTTAAAAGCTTAAAAAAGTAGATTTTGAAGAATAGTTCCGCTGTACCAACGCAACACATGAACATTAACTCTGTAACTGCCTGCAAAAACACCAGCCCCAGCTCCTATAAATCACTTTTACACCTCTGGACCTTCTCGTACGGGCGGAGGTATACGTTTATTAATCGGCCATAAAAGCAGATTGAGTTTGCGTTCTAAATAAGCTAGTTATTTTTAGCGTCTCTGCGGGTTAGCTGACATTCTGAACGCCGTAACTTATGCTAAGAAAACAGTAGGGGCTCCGCGGCGTGATTATATTGCCAGTTAATTTAGTGAAAACATTGAGGTACACGGCGGCAGTCTCAGTCAAACACACGGGCTCTGTTCACTCCGCCGCGTTATGCAAGATCTGTGGATGTGCCCGTGTAATCCAAAACTAAACATATCCCACATGGGTGTATATACCGCGCCGACGGTTACACTGGGATTAAATCGCAGTTAAAAAGCACATGTTAAAGAAAAGATGTGTGCTTTTACCTGGTATTTAGAAATAAACTAGTACAAGTAGATCATCATTTTACATTTTGCTCATTGTAAACCATAGTCTTGATCTAAAACAAGTTACCGTAATTTCCAGACTATAAGACACATCAACTAAATTTTAACTAAATTTTAAAATTGTACATACATCGGCTGCACCTGAATATAAGCCAGGTGTCAACGTCTTCAAGAACGTTTTAAAGTTCGGGCCGTCTGCTTTTATCTAGGGCACAGGTGTCAAACATAAGGCCCGGGGGCCAGATCCGGCCCTCCAAGACTTTTAATGTGGCCCTTGGGTGATTTTCTACTAAAATATTTTAATTATATTTTCTATTAAAATATTGGTAATTTTCTGCGGTGCTGAGCATATCAGTGTCTCCAGCGTCTCTGTACGTGGCCCCTCCCACCAGAGCAGCACAAATGAAGACTTGTCTCTTTCCAAACGCTCTTAAAGGACGATCGTTTTGACTGTTGACCGTGACACCCTCATCAGCAAAATGTCAAAACATGAGAAAAGTGGAGCCGAGTGCAGGATTTTCCAAGAAAAATTGACTTATTCCTGTTTGCAAAACAAGTTCATGTTAAAACATTGTGTTGAAATTGAATTTTTCTTCAAGTTTCAGGTTGTTCATAATATTATAAACTTATAATAAATAAATATAATAAATATTTGAACTTATTGTTATTTTTGGGGTTTATATGACATGCGTTTTCTGATCTGGCCCCTTTGGGATCAAAGTAGGTTGGATACGGCCCCCGGACCAAAATGAGTTTGACACCCCTGATCTAGGATGACCAAACGTCCGTTTTTCCCTGGACATGTCAGTTTTTTGCATCCTGTCCTGGGTGTTGGGTTTTTTTTTTCATAAAGTGATGCAAATGTCCGGGTTTTTTTTCTTTCATTAAAAGTTGAAAGTCTCTCGTAGCTCTCTGTGACTCAGAAGGAGCGAGCAGACACAAACAGTCTGCAACAGGCCGAAGCACAAATGCACATTTAACGATGACTTGTACAAGAAATTCCCCGCTTTCCGTCCCGGTCAGGACACGTGGGAGGCCAGGTGCACAGTTTGCGAAGTGAGAGTAGCTCAATGTCGAGACCCCACCTCCCACCCCCGGTAAGGTGTCCGGGTTTTCACAAACGAAAATATGGTCACCCTACTTTAATCCCTCTGAAGTCTTTTGTTGTCAGTTCGTCACATTGTCGTCATCAGAATCTCACCATCGACTCACTGATGTCGAGTTCACGTGCAGCAGCTCTGTTTCCATCTCCCACAGCCACATCAATCGCCGTAACTTAAAAAGTGCATCATCTCCGTTTCTTCATGTGTTTTCCATGAGGAGGGTGTGTGTATGAAGCTCAAAATAACTGTTCAAAACACAATCATACGAGCATCTTCCTCAGCGCATCCACCCTGTCTCTGCCTGCGCATGTCTCCTGCAGAAAGAGCCTCTGTATCATGTCAGTGTCTCGTAGGATTTCAGCAGATTTCAGACTCTCTCGGGGGCGGGGTTAGTTCTATCAATCAGGTTTGAGTGGATGTGCGGCTACTGAAGTTTGAGACGTTTCTTCTCGTCATTTACACACACGGGTAAGACGTATCCCCGTCACTAATGTTCATGTTCAGCATTTAGCATCATAACTTATTTCATCACACGGCGATAAACTGTTTGAGTGCGCTGACAATATCACGAGCGGGTGTAGCAACTTCATGTTACCCGCACACACAGCGGCGTTTTCTGCACTCTGCACTGCTGCATGTATCCACCAAACCATAAACCGTATATATGAATGAACAATGTGCCAAACAAAGAATCCGTCCGTATACTCGCCGCATCGTTTTATTAGCCGCAGGGTTCAAAGTGTGAGAAAAAAGTAGTGGTTTATAGTCCGGAAATTACGATACTGATCATTGGGTTTCAGATTACATCACATACTATTCACCTTATTTGGTCCCGCCCACTTCTGTCTCAAAACGCTCCTATACCGCACTTTTTTGTGGTTGCACTTCCGGTTAAACCCATTCACGTCGATGGAGAATTTAGGAAACGTTTTGGATCTTAAACGTGACATTAAGTTAGTATATTTGTGTAATTTTCAACAAGTCACACTGAACTGTACTGATTCTCTGGTTGGGCTTTAAAACGGCTTTGTAGTCCAGACTAAATTTATTTGCTGTCAAGATCGACGACCCCAGAATAACCCGAATAATGATGGCAGCGCTCTTAGAAAATTCCAGAATAAGGTGGATAGGCCAATCATATTTAATACTGATAGAGGCAGTCACGTGAATGTTTTTGTTGTAATACAAGAAGCGATGGTTCTAGTTACGGCAGAAATGACGTTCAACATTTGGGAATTTACCTTTTGCATAGGGATGTAACGATATCCAAATCTCACGGTACGATATTTTCACGATAAACATCTCACGGTCCAGTATTTATTGCAATATTTTGTGGAGGCTAACAAAATTGTGAATATGCACCTTTTTAACCTCTAAAAATGCCTTGCCAAGACTTTTAAAAAGCTTAGAACTGTTATTTCTTCATGTAATTTGCACCAAAACAGAGCAAAGGATCATGGTCTATGTAGTTCCCTCTGTTTTTTTAGTTATTGCTGCACCATAACAATGAATTTAAGCAAAGAGACTTGTAATTCCATATATTGTGATGGTCCAAGATATTACTGAGAGACGATATCACAATATTTTGATTATCGTTACATTCCTACTTTACATATTTCGTTTCACAGTACAATGTAATCAATGGGGAAAACTGGTTCTCGCGTCACTTTCTGAGACGCAAACAAGAATTTGCATCGTATTTTAAATGAACTTTTAAAACTAAACTAAATACTTGTATGCGAAAAATGTTTTATCATTAACAAAGTTGTGTTTTGTTTCTTTCTTGTCAGTCTGAAGCGATCCTGCACTCATTTTAATTAATTAAGGAGTATTTGACCAATCAGAGTGAAGTGTGAAAGCTCAAAAGCACCATTTACCTCTAACAAGAGTAAAAAAAGTAAAGAAAAATAAAGCTACCGAGTGTACATGAAGGTGAAAAGTGTTATTCTTTCTTCACTAGTTGCTAAAAATAGATAGTGAGATCACGTTGCAAAGCTTTATGGGATAAACTCTTAGACAAACAAACGCTGAAGTAAAGCCGCTGTGTCCTCCTCCGTCAAAACAACCCTCACTTACAGCCGTCCAACACCTACGGCTAAAACAATTTATAAACTTAAGAGTGGTTTAAATGTAGATCTCGCGCTTGTGTAAAACTGTGACTTAAATTTGTCTATTCTAATCTTGAAAGTAATAGAAGCTTACGCCAGAGTCCTGCACCCAGTCGGGTACCTGCAGGTTCAGTCCTGGTTCAGTCCTGGTTTATAGACCTGGTTTAGTCCTGGTTTAGTCCAGTTATAGACCTGGTTTAGTCCTGTTTTAGTCCTGGTTTAGTCGTGGTTTAGTCCAGTTATAGACCTGGTTTAGACCTGGTTTAGTCCTGGTTTAGTCGTGGTTTAGTCCAGTTATAGACCTGGTTTAGACCTGGTTTAGTCCTGGTTTAGTCGTGGTTTAGTCCAGTTATAGACCTGGTTTAGTCCTGTTTTAGTCCTGTTTTAGTCCTTGTTTAGTCATGTTTCAATCCTTTTTTAGTCCTGTTTTAGTCCTGTTTTAGTCCTAGTCCTGTTTTAGTCCTGTTTAGTCCTGTTTTAGTCCTGCTTAGTCCTGTTTTAGTCCTGTTTTAGTCCTGTTTTAGTCCTGTTTTAGTCCTTTAGTCCTTTAGTCCTTTAGTCCTTTAGTCCTGTTTTAGTCCTGCTTTAGTCCTGTTTTAGTCCTGCTTTAGTCCTGTTTTAGTCCTAGTTTAGTCCTGTTTTAGTCCTGTTTTAGTCCTGTTTTTAGTCCTGTTTTAAGTCCTGTTTTAGTCCTGTTTTAGTCCTGCTTTAAGTCCTGCTTTAGTCCTGTTTTAGTCCTGGTTTTAGTCCTGCTTTAGTCCTGTCCTTTAGTCCTGCTTTAGTCCTGCTTTAGTCCTGTTTTAGTCCTGTTTTAGTCCTGCTTTAGTCCTTTAGTTTTTAGTCCTGTTTTAGTTTAGTCCTGCTTTAGTCCTTTAGTCCTGTTTAGTCCTGTTTTAGTCCTGCTTTAGTCCTGCTTTAGTCCTGTTTTAGTCCTGCTCTAGTCCTGCTTTAGTCCTGTTTTAGTCCTGCTTTAGTCCTGTTTTAGTCCTGTTTCAGTCCTGTTTCAGTCCTGCTCTAGTCCTGTTTTAGTCCTGCTTTAGTCCTACTTTGGTCCTGCTTTAGTCCTGTTTTAGTCCTGCTTTAGTCCTGCTTTAGTCCTTTAGTCCTTTAGTCCTGTTTTTAGTCCTGTTTTTAGTCCTGTTTTAGTCCTGCTTTAGTCCTTTTTGTTTTAGTCCTGCTTTAGTCCTGCTTTAGTCCTTTAGTCCTTTTAGTCCTGCTTTAGTCCTAGTCCTTTAGTCCTGTTTTAGTCCTGTTTTAGTCCTGGTTTAGTCCTGGTTTAGTCCTGTTTTAGTCCTGGTTTTAGTCCTGTTTAGTCCTGTTTTAGTCCTAGTTTTTAGTCCTGTTTTAGTCCTCTTTAGTCCTGTTTTAGTCCTGTTTTAGTCCTGGTTTTAGTCCTGGTTTAGTCCTGTTTTAGTCCTGCTCTTATCCTGTTTTAGTCCTGTTTTAGTCCTGGTTTAGTCCTGGTTTAGTCCTGCTCTTATCCTGTTTTAGTCCTGTTTTAGTCCTGTTTTTAGTCCTGTTTTAGTCCCTGGTTTTAGTCCTGGTTTAGTCCTGTTTTAGTCCTGCTCTTATCCTGGTTTTAGTCCTGTTTTAGTCCTGTTTTAGTCCTGGTTTAGTCCTGTTTTAGTCCTGCTTTAGTCCTGTTTTAGTCCTGCTCTAATCCTGCTTTAGTCCTGTTTTAGTCCTGTTTTAGTCCTGTTTTAGTCCTGGTTTAGTCCTGGTTTAGTCCTGGTAAATAAAGCCTGTGAAGTGATGACAGTCGAGTCACGTGTGTGAATTTGTATTTGTACTGAAAAAAGCTCAATCGTTTCATTTCATGATTTTAATTCTTGACGTCGTAACTTTTCAATTTGTAAACTGATGGATAAAATACAAACAACACATTTTGTCTACAACTGGACTCATTCGAGACTTTACGAATATTTATTTTATGCTCAACTACAGACAAATATGCACAGATTTCTCTCCTATGCACATGAATATTTCACTTTCTTACTATTGCCTATTCACTCCTCACTTGGCGTCTTTGTTTGTTGAGACTTTTAAACACAACCCTGGATTCGAACAGTGAGCTCAGATTTGGATTGGATTTGGATCATTTCAACCCTGGAAAAGGAACTTGTTAACTTGAAAACTAAAACTAAAAACTGCATGACGTCTCAAGGAGGAACAGAGCATTTTGAGGTTAATAAAGAGTTACTCAAACATGTGCAGTGTTGGGAAGGTGACTTTTAAAATGTAATCCCCTACAGATTACAGATTACATACCCCAAAATGTAGTTTGTAACGTAATCCATTAAATTACTTAAAGTGAGTCATGTAATCTGAATACTTTGGATTACTTGATTTGCTGTAGAGAAGCAAAAGACGAGGATACTTAAATGTATTAAAAATATTATTGATAGAAGAGGAGGAGGCACAGTCCTCGCAGCATGGTTTAGTCCTGGTTTAGTCCTGGTTTAGATCTAGTTTAGACCTGGTTTTAGTCCTGGTTTAGATCTAGTTTAGACCTGGTTTTAGTCCTGGTTTAGATCTAGTTTAAACCTGGTTTTAGTCCTGGTTTAGATCTAGTTTAGACCTGGTTTTAGTCCTGGTTTAGTCCTGGTTTAGACCTGGTTTAGCTCTAGTTTAGACCTGGTTTTAGTCCTGGTTTAGATCTAGTTTAGACCTGGTTTTAGTCCTGGTTTAGATCTAGTTTAGACCTGGTTTTAGTCCTGGTTTAGATCTAGTTTAGACCTGGTTTTAGTCCTGGTTTAGATCTAGTTTAGACCTGGTTTTAGTCCTGGTTTAGTCCTGGTTTAGATCTAGTTTAGACCTGGTTTTAGTCCTGGTTTAGATCTAGTTTAGACCTGGTTTTAGTCCTGGTGTAGATCTAGTTTAGACCTGGTTTTAGTCCTGGTTTAGTCCTGGTTTAGACCTGGTTTAGCTCTAGTTTAGACCTGGTTTTAGTCCTGGTTTAGATCTAGTTTAGACCTGGTTTTAGTCCTGATTTAGATCTAGTTTAGACCTGGTTTTAGTCCTGGTTTAGATCTAGTTTAGACCTGGTTTTAGTCCTGGTTTAGTCCTGGTTTAGACCTGGTTTAGCTCTAGTTTAGACCTGGTTTTAGTCCTGGTTTAGATCTAGTTTAGACCTGGTTTTAGTCCTGGTTTAGCTCTAGTTTAGACCTGGTTTTAGTCCTGGTTTTAGTCCTGGTTTAGTCCTGGTTTAGTCCTGGTTTAGTCCTGGTTTAGACCTGGTTTTAGTCCTAGTTTAGACCTGGTTTTAGTCCTGGTTTAGACCTGGTTTTAGTCCTAGTTTAGACCTGGTTTTAGTCCTGGTTTAGACCTGATTTTAGTCCTGGTTTAGACCTGGTTTTAGTCCTGGTTTAGTCCTGGTTTAGACCTGGTTTAGTTTCCAGCAATGAGTGGAATTACCGAAAAAAATAAAATAAATAAAATAAAATAAAAATAATGTGAAAACAGGAAAATATCGCTGTGTAATCCATTTATTTCAACAAAGTAACTGTAATCCAATTACCACTCACTGAAACAGTAACTGTAACTGAATACAGTTACTCATAATTTGTACTCTGATTACATAACTCTGGTACATGTAATCTGTTACTCCCAACACTGAACATGTGTGAATGAAACAAAACATATTTTAACATGGCTTAAAGCTCTCAAAAGTCAATTTAACATAATATAGAACCTAAAAAGTACAATTTTAGTCTTGTTCTCTCAAATGTTAATAACCCTGGATATGTAAAAGCTAAGCTCTGCTTAGAATGACGCATCGGAAAAAAAAAGTGGTTCAATTTGAATCTTTTAATATGTGTGTTTTATCATGGGCACGGGTGGGTCCCAGGTGGAATGTTAAAGGTTGTATAGAGGATTTTTTAAGGGAAAAGAAATACAGCGACAGTCCTTTTTCAAATGTCGTGCATGCGTGACACCACCTTCCTCCTCCACAGCTCCTCAGTAGAAACACCTCCTCCCGCCTCTTTACTCTAGAAATCACGTTTGTTTACAGCCAGTGTGTGTTCAGAATTACTGTTGAAGTGACCCGTCTAGAAATAATTTAGCGACCGACGCGTCAGTTTTTAGACCCTTCATTTGCTTCGTTTGCGTAAACGCTGGACGAGATCTCCAAGAATCACCTCGGTTTGGCTTTGCTCCTTTTCCCCTTCTCTTCTTCTTTCAGCGACCTCAAAAACGGACTTTCTTTTGCGGTGAACCGGTCGTGGATTCTCGTCTGCCATCGCAACAAACTTTGTGCGAACTGCGAGGAAGCGACAGTTTGAAAAACCTGCTAAGAACCGCCGCATAAACCACGAAATCCCCGCGCGCCGACGAGTCAGTTACACTAGAAACGTAAGAAGTTTGATTGACGATCTAACAGCCAATAGAAAATGAGGGAGCCTCGTTTTCTATTGGCTGATGTTTATCTGGCGTCACTACGTCCACAGTTGATAGATTTTCATTCTTTTTTTTTTGGTCATCATAATTACAAAGCTGCTGCGTCTCTGTAATGATGTTTTAAACTTTCACTGACAATTTGACAAAAAAAAAATTCCTCCATACAACCTTTAACGGCTTCTTGTCGTCTGCATTGAAATGGAGCAAAGGATCATGGTCTATGTAGTTCCCTCTGTCGTTTTTTTAGTTATTGCTGCACCGTAACTCTTAATTTAAGCAAAGAAACTCGTAATCCGATATATTGTGACGGTCCACGATATTATTGGGAGAACTCTGACCATTCGATATCACGATATTTCGGACTCTGGCTTGCGCCCCCTACTGTCTGACCCCTTTATTCTATGTGTGTGATAAAGTGTACTCTCCCTCGTCTCGGTTTATGCCCCTTGGACCTGGTTTTGCGGATCTCGATGGCTTCTCTGACATTGACCCTGACATTGTTCCAGTCGGATTTGGCCGGTTTCAGAATTTCACCGCTCTGCTTGTTCTTCCGTTGCTCGTTTATTGTTGGACGGACGTGGGATGCAGACCTGGAGAAGGTGTATGAACAGTAGGGGGCGTAAGCTTCCTCTACTGTCCGACAAAACCAAATAAATCATCATATAAGACACATCACTACACCAGAACGTGACATGTCTGATAAAATAAGTTTAAAACAGAATGAACCTTTCCCAAAGCTTCAGAAGTACAGTCTTTAGTGACACGGAGAGAACAGAGCGCAAACACACTCACCTGGAGCTGGACTCTTGACCATGGTTTTGATGACCGCAGAGTCGTGGCTGTTCACCGCAGGCTCAGCAACGTCCTCACTGTGGAGACACAACAAACGGTAACTAAGGGGCCATTTTTATCACAATGTAAATAAAGCAGGACAAAAAAATACATGTCAACATACCAATCTTTAGAACAACAGATGAACTACTGTAAATAAAGGGCAATTTTCCAACATTTTTTAATCACGATTTGTAATTTCATGTGTTAATATTAGGATTCTGTTCACATCTGAAACATCCTGGAGCATTACAATTTGAGAGAAGACTTAAATATGAACTTCTAAACTAATATAAGAATCCCTGCATTTCAGAACGTGACTGTAAAGATCAAAACTACAGGTCAGCAGCTTTCAGACATAAGGATTATATATCTATATGATATTTATTCATATTTGTTTATTTGTTGTTCATCATCTGTTAAGTTTACTTAAAGGTTGTATGGAGGATTTTTTTTTGTTTCAAATTGTCAATGATAGATTATAGAGGTGCAGTAGCCTTGTAATTATGATGACCAAAAAAAAGAGAATAAAAATTCATCAACTCTGGACGTGGTGGGGCTAAACATTTGCCAATAGATAACGACACTGCCTCGTTATCTGTGAGCTGACAGGCTGTCAATCAATCTCCCTACGTTTCTAGCGTAACTGACTTGTCTGCGCCGCCGGTACGTGGTTTACGTACGACTGTCACGCAGTCCACAGACGCAAGACGCACAGACGCTGTTTACTCCACCAACACAACAGTTCTTAGCGGCTTTTTTTGACATATATCTTCCTCACAGTTCGCACAAAGTTTGTTGCAATGGCGACAAGAATCCAGGAGCAGTTCGCCGCAAAAGAAAGTCCGTTTTTGAGGTCGCTGAAAGAAGAAGACAAGGGGAAAAGCAGCGAAGCCAAACTAAGGTGATTCTTGAAGATTCATTCCAGCGATGGTGCGACTGAAGCAGACGCAGGGTCTAAAGACTGAAGCACTGGTCCACAAATTACTCCTGGACAGGAAACTTCTGCTTATTATGAAAACGTACTTTATTTCCAAGAGCGAGACAAACGTTTTTCAGGACACGAAAGCGATATCCTATGTCTGAAAACGTAATTTTCAAGGCAAAGAAAGAGTCCGCTTGCTGCTGCGTGTTGTAGCTAGTTCATTCGCACTGAATCTCCGCGCAACCTTCTCTGCACCCCTTTCCTGCTCCTCTCCCCGCTGCCCGATCCGCTCTTCCCCCTGCTCCTCACTTCTCCAGGCACGGAATCTCCGCGCACCGCTCCCCTCTCCTCTCTCCTCTCCTCTCTCCCTGCTCCGCTCTTCTCCCTGCTCCTCACTTCTCGTCCGCGAACGAAATGTCCACACACCCGCTCCCCCCGCTCCTCACTTCTCTGTCTTGCCTAACCAACACTGTAGTTAGTTGTTTACAAGTCATGTGCAGCACCGGCTGTAAACAAACCTGTTTCTGGCGTAAGGAGGAGGAGGGAGGAGGTGTTTCTACGTAGGAGCTGTAGGGGAGGGGGGGTGGTTTCACGCAATGCGCAACATTTGAAAAAGGACAAACAGTCGCTGGATTTCTCCTTCCTTGGAAAATCCTCTATACAACCTTTAAAGTTTGCTCTGTTACTGAAGGAGTAATGTGCATGTTTTCACTTTGTCAATAGATCAAATCAATTCAATATTATAATAATATTCAAAACTTAAATAAATATTATGAAAAATCAAAGTCAGACTCTCATTTGTAACATACTGATAGTTGTTAGAGTCTTAACCGTCTCTTTAATCACGACCATGATCCACATGTGGCCCTTGGTGAAATGAGTTTGACACTCGTGTCACAGAGCAGTGGTTTTCAACAGGTGAGGCCAAAGAGCCACTGGGGAGACGCGACACACGTGGATGAAACCAGGACTGATCCCAGGACTGAACCAGAAGGACTAAACCAGGACTAAACCAGAACTGAAGTGTCTGAGACCATCAGGTGTCCGCAGACGAAAGGACCAGCGCAGCTCCACACTCCACAGGACGAACCGCAGCCGTCGCCCAGTTGGGTTTTGTGGACTCCCTGCCCCACAGGCTCGGGGTTCTCCCTCTTGGTCTCAAGTCCAAGATTAGTCCTGGTTTTATCCTGGTTTAGACCTGGTATAGTTCTACTTTAGTCCTAGTTTAGTCCTGGGGCAGTCCTGGTTTAGATCTGGTTTAGACCTGGTTTAGACCTGGTTTAGTCCTGGTTTAGTCCTGGTCCAGACCTGGTTTAGATCTGGTTTAGTCCTGGTTTGGTCCTAGTTTAGTCCTGGTTTAGTCCTAGTTTAGTCCTGGTTTAGTCTTCGTTTAGTCCTAGTTTAGTTCTGGTTTAGTTCTGGTTTAGACCTGGTTTAGATCTGGTTTAGTCCTAGTTTAGTCCTGGTTTAGACCTGGTTTAGTCCTAGTTTAGTCCTGGTTTAGTCCTGGTTTAGTCCTGGTTTAGACCTGGTTTAGTCCTCCTGGTTTAGTCCTGGTTTAATTAGTCCTGGTTTTAGACCTGGTTTAGACCTGGTTTAGTCCTGGTTTAGTCCTGGTTTAGTCCTGGTTTAGTCCTGGTTTAGTCCTGGTTTAGTCCTGGTTTAGTCCTGGTTTAATCCTGGTTTAGACCTGGTTTAGACCTGGTTTAGTCCTGGTTTAATCCTGGTTTAGACCTGGTTTAGTCCTGGTTTAGTCCTAGTTTAGTCCTGGTTTAGTCTTAGTTTAGTCCTAGTTTAGTTCTGGTTTAGACCTGGTTTAGATCTGGTTTAGTCCTAGTTTAGTTTAGCCCTGGTCCAGACCTGGTCCAGACCTGGTTTAGACCTGGTTTAGTTTAGTCCTGGTTTAGTCCTGGTTTAGTCCTAGTTTAGACCTGGTTTAGTTTCCCTGGTTTAGTTAGTCCTGGTTTAGACCTGGTTTAGTCCTAGTTTAGTCCTGTTTAGTCCTAGTCTAGTTTAGTTTACCTGGTTTAGTCCTAGTTTAGACCTGGTTTTTAGACCTGGTTTAGTCCTGGTTTAGTCCTAGTTTAGACCTGGTTTAGTCCTGGTTTAGACCTGGTTTAGACTGTTTAGTTTAGTTTAGTTTTACCTGGTTTAGTCCTGGTTTAGTCCTAGTTTAGACCTGGTTTAGTTTAGTCCTAGAGTTTAGTTTCCTGGTTTAGATCCTGGTTTAGTCCTTTTAGTTCCTGGTTTAGTTTTAGTTTAGTCCTAGTTTAGTTCTGGTTTAGTCCGTTTAGTTTAGTTTAGTCCTGGTTTAGTCCTGGTTTAGACCTGGTTTAGTCCTAGTTCCTAGTTTAGTCCTGGTTTAGTCCGTTTACCTGGTTTAGATCCTGGTTTAGTCCTTTAGTTTACCTGGTCCTGGTTTAGTCCTAGTTTACCTGTTTAGATCCTGGTTTAGTCCTGGTTTAGTTTTAGTCCTTTAGTTTAGTCCTGGTTTAGACCTGGTTTAGTTTAGTCCTGGTTTAGTCCTGGTTTACCTGGTTTAGACCCTAGGTTTAGTCCTGGTTTAGACCCTGGTTTAGTCCTAGTTTAGTCCTGGTTTAGACCTGGTT
Source organism: Boleophthalmus pectinirostris (assembly GCF_026225935.1). Classification (NCBI taxonomy): domain Eukaryota; kingdom Metazoa; phylum Chordata; class Actinopteri; order Gobiiformes; family Gobiidae; genus Boleophthalmus; species Boleophthalmus pectinirostris. The sequence continues at coordinate 35,446,904 of NW_026571353.1, read as the reverse complement.
TAGTCCTAGTTTAGACCTGGTTTAGACCTGGTTTAGTCCTGGTTTAATCCTAATTTAGTCCTAGTTTAGACCTGGTTTACCTGGTTTCCTGGTTTAATCCTAATTTAGTCCTAGTTTAGACCTGGTTTAGTCCTGGTTTAGCCCTGGTCCAGTCCTGATTTAGTCTTAGTTTAGTCCTAGTTTAGACCTGGTTTAGTCCTGGTTTAATCCTAATTTAGTCCTAGTTTAGACCTGGTTTAGACCTGGTTTAGTCCTGGTCCAGACCTGGTTTAGATCTGGTTTAGCACTGAGATAAAAAACCACCAAACGGAGCTTTTCTTCAAACTCTTTCGCGTCGCGGTGTTGACTTCTGGCCGTGTTGTGCGTCCAGGCCATGAGGAGGCGCTGTGTCCGTCTCTTTCTCTCGCGGTCGAACTGTTCACGTCTTATCTTCACACAAACTGGTCTGAGGAGGGTTTGTCTGTCTCCACCGTGTTATTACTTTGTCTGGAATATTCCACAGGCAGCGCTGGGGAGTAACAGATTACATGTACCAGAGTTATGTAATCAGAGTACAAATGATGAGTAACTGTATTCAGTTACAGTTACTGTTTCAGTGAGTGGGAATTGGATTACAGTTACTTTGTTGAAATAAATGGATTACACCGCAGGATTTTCCTGTTTTCACATTTTGGGCTAAACCAGGACTAAAACCAGGTCAAAACCAGACTAAAACCAGGTCAAAACCAGGACTAAAACCAGGACTAAACCAGGTCAAAACCAGGACTGAACCAGGACTGAAACCAGGACTAAACCAGGACTAAACCAGGACTGAACCAGGACTGAACCAGGACTAAACCAGGACTTAAACCAGGACTAAAACCCAGGACTCTAAACCAGGACTAAAACCAGGTCTAAACCAGGACTAAAACCAGACTAAACTAGGACTAAAACAAAACCAGGACTAAACCAGGACTAAAGGACTAGGTCTAAACCAGGACTGAACCAGAACTGAACCAGGTTTAAACCAGGACTAAAACCAGGTCTAAACCAGGACTAAACTAGGACTAAAACAATGACTAAACCAGGACTAAACCAGGACTAAAACCAGGACTAAAACCATGACTAAAACCAGGACTAAACCAGGACTAAAACCAGGTCTAAACCAGGTCTAAACCAAGACTAAAACCAGGACTAAAACAATGACTAAACTAGGACTAAAACAATGACTAAACCAGGACTAAACCAGGACTAAAACCAGGTCTAAAACCAAGACTAAAACCAGGACTAAAACAATGACTAAACTAGGACTAAAACAATGACTAAACCAGGTCTAAACTCCAATTTGAAGAGAACAAACATTCATTTTCAGGATGTGTTTGCTACATTCATGTCATTTTAAAAAACATGACAATATCAAGTAATCCAAAGTATTCAGATTATGTTCACTCACTTTCAGTAATTTAATGGATTATGTTACAAACTACATTTTGAGGTATGTAATCTGTAATCTGTAGGGGAATACATTTTAAAAGTCACCTTCCCAACGCTGTCCACAGTATTAAGATTATTTAGTTATTTATCTTTGTATTTAATGATGCTTCGGGAGGAGACGGTAACTGGAAGACCACGTTTACATGATGTTTTTTTAATTCCGAATTAATTGTTCTGAATTGAAATATTCTCCTGCGAGTTTACAAGGAAATAATCATTCTGAATTGAGGTTTACATGGAAAACACTTTAAATCGTCTTTATTTAATTCCGCTCATCGTCTGGGGGTGGGGAAGGTTCTGATTGGACAGAGACACAAATGTATTTACGTCGACCAGAAGAAAACACACACTTCAGCTGCTACCGGTTTTTCTGTCATCTCGGTTTGTCGTTACGCCACGGACACAAACATGACGCAAATATTTTTCTGAGTCGTTTTGATGATAATTGCGCAGCAGTTGGAGAATTCTGTCATCACGCTTTACGTCAGTCGGCTGAGGAGGAGAAGGGAAGAGTGTCGGAGAAGGAAGAAGAAGACAAACTGAGTCGACGGCTGCTCTGCCTCAGTTCACTCCCGCATCCCGCTCACAAATCCAAAGAGACGTGGATGAAAGTCTGAAGCCAGGACTGGTGGAGCCGGATCGTCGGGATCGCGTCAGAAGAACGACCCAACGAGCCTGAGCTGAACGACTGGAATTATTTTTAAGAAGAATAAACGTTTACATCAGTGGTCCCCAACTTTTTTTGTGCTACGGACCAGTTTTATATCAGACAATATTTCAGAGTTGGGGGGAAAATCTTGTTTTAGTCTTTAGTATTTTAGTTTTTAGACCTGGTTTAGACCTGGTTTAGTTCTGGTTTACTGGTGCGCGACATACGGGAAGGGGTATGGTCTAGGGCAGGCATGTCCAAACTATGGCCCGGGGGCCAAATGTGGCCCTCAGACACATTTTTCTTGGCCCTCAGGCTTCCAGGTGAAATGGCCCAAATTACCTTGCATCAAATAAAAATAATTTTTTTTACTGCAAGTTTTCTGCAGCTCTACCTTGATAAAGCTAATATTTAATATTTAGTGTGTGGTTTTAAGGATCTAAGCATGAATAAAGACTGACGGTTCATTCTATTGCACATATTTCAATTATTCCCTGTACTGAGCTCCAGTCTACGGCCCTCGATCGGCCTCTGCTTCATCTGTGTTTAGAGATGTGGTCCTTGATGAATAAAGTTTGGACACCCCTGGTCTAGGGGGTAGGGGGATGTTCGTACTTTCGCTCCCCAGTACCAAACGACCCACAGCCCGATACTGGGGACCAGACTGGGGACACCTGGTTTACATGACGGAGGAATAAATTAATTTGGTTTTAAAATTGGAATAGACCACCCACTTACTTCGAAATTAAGTCTAATTCTGAATAATTATTTTCACTAGGAATAAAGTGTTTACCTGATCTTTTTAAAGCAGAATTCATTTTTACGCAGAATTAAATTACTTTTATTCGAAATTAAATCTCTCATGTAAATGTGGAAACTCTGACCAGAAAGAACTGACTTCGCTGGAACTACAAAAGGTGGGATGACTTGTGCTGTTTAAAAAAAAAATCCCTCTAAGGCTACGTTTATGTGATGACGGTTTGAACAGAAGACGCAAAAGTGGAGTCGGGTTTTCACTTCTTAATCTGCGTTTAGACAAGCGTTTTCAGGAGGAAATCTGCGTGCATTCGGTGACGCAAAAGTGTGTGCAGGCCAGGCGGCTCGGTGGTGATGCATGTGACGTAAAAGCGTACGTGACCTGAGCAGATCTGACCAGAGTTTTGTGTCTTGGGCAGTGTAGACGGAGACACTACTGTGGAGCGTATTCAACTTTTCCACTCTGGAGGGTAGTTTTAGATTTTTGTGTTTTTAAGCCCCAAAAACACCATCACCGTCTAAACGAAAGGCACTTCTTCTACGTTTTTACCCGTGTTATTTGTCACTCTCACGTTTTTGTTGAAAATCAAACTCCTAAACAGGACCATGCACGCTCATTTTGATCACAGGCTCCTGAAAACGTCGTGTTTAAATCCATTTTGTATTTTTTCTTGAGTTTTCAGACAGTCCTAAAACTTTTTTGACTGTTTGCTTCTGCGTTTTAAAACTCTGGAGCCCAGTGGGAGTTGTAAACGTCGCCGTAAACGTCACAACGTAACAAAGAGCTGGTAACTCCCAGGGACGGCTGCAGATCACGCTGTGAGCAGAACGCTTGTTTACATTTGTACCAAAATGACTCCGCAGCACTGTCAAGTCCTGCACGTATCACCGATTAACAAAATAAAACTGGTGAACAAAGACAAATCACTGTAAATACAAGTTCAGGTGGAAAAATAGTGAGTGTTAAAAGGTCTAAAAAAGTCTATTTAGTGTAATAGATCTGCTTTAAAGGTGCACTATGGAACTTTTTGGTTACCGTCAGCTTCTTGTTTCTATGGAAACGTTATTGCTCTCCCCGGAATGTTCCACAGTGTGACATTAAACAGCTCTACCTTACATTTATTCACTTACAGGTGGTTTTAACTCTTTCCCCCATGAAGACGACATTTGACGACCCCCCTGTTTCCTTAATGACGACTTTTGACACCTCCGCTGTTTCACTAAAGACGTGATTTGACGACCTTTAGAAATGGCTCGGTTTTTCACATTTAAACAGAGACTGTGACAGGTGGGGGCCACTACAACCCACACTAGACTGACCAATAGGATTCAAGGATATGTTTTCGCCGATTTTTTCCGAAGTTAATCGAAATAGTGACGATGGTAGCTTCCGGAAAAAACACAACACGAAACACGTGTAATGGAAAGATCGCGGCGCTGCGGTGCACAGTTTTAGAAATAATGAGGAGCGGACGTATTTTATGGATAAGTTTAGAGAAAGTGACTTTTATAGATTTCAAAGTGATGATGAGGGTGATTATAAAGTGGAAAACAGCGACAGCGACGGACTTACAGAGAGTGAATCTTACGAAGATGAGAATGCCGCTGATGCGTCTGTATGGAGTCCTGCGATGTCCGAACAAACTATCCAGGCTTTATACTCGATTATGAACCAAAATTGCCCTGAAATCACTCGTGGAAGTCTGTTTTCTTTTATGCAGTTATGCTCTATGGGTGTAGCCCTAGTAACATATGTATGGGTTGTTCCTAGTCGGCGTCCAGGGGGGAAAGAGTTAAAGCTCAAAAATACCTAGAAAAACAAACATTCTGACAGTAAGCGGGGTCGCCTCTCCACAGATCTGACCTGTAACTTGGTCTGGTTTGGTCTCTCTGAAGATAGAAACATTTAATGCCACACTGTGCAACATTCCAGACAAAGGAGAAAAGCGTTTGACGAACCCTCCACCAGAAAAGTTACACAATGCTCCTTTGATACAAAAAAATGTATGTGCCCGTTGCCAAATCCTCCTGTACGTCTGAATGGAAAAGAAAAATATCGACTCTCGAATTTAAACCAGCCTCAAAGTTTCGCTCTAAATGAACGGTGTGTGTATTAGCTCCTCCTCGCGCCCGTGTGTGTCCAGAGGAACATGGGTGGCCTCCCGTCTCGGTCTGTGCCAGTCTCTGTGCCGGCGCTCGGACCAGAAATGTGCCAACTGTAACCGCGGCAACCGTTCACGTACACTGATAGTGATCGTGTAATATCAAAACGTTTATAGCACAGATTTGGCTTTCTGTTGAGTATTGCGTTTAGCCCATATTACACACTTTTTAAATCTATTTTATAATGTTTCCTTGTTTTGTTTTGTTTAACGCACAAACTCTGCAGATTTAGGCTGAGTTCACCTCTCAAACTGAAAACACTCTGTTCCACCGTGTGTGGTCATTAAGTGGTAATACAAGAAGTGCTCCACTGTGTTTTTAAACTCCATACGCTGACCTTAGAATCATGTAGACCAGTGGGTGTCAAACTCACAGAGGCCAAAATTAAAAACTGGGCTGTGGGCCAAACTAAATATTTACTGAAACATTTCTACAACATCTGCATGTTTTCTCTTCTTTCAAGATATGTAATGTTAAACCTTTTCTTATTAAAGTAAATGTTTAATAAAAGTTTTGCTTAAACATTGAATCCAGAACAAGCAGAATATGAATTAATAACACAAATTTAAATACATAAATAAACTAGAAAAGCGCAGACCTCCGCCAAGGACTACCCCCATTTTTTATATAAATTGCGATAAAATCAGTCTTCTGGATCAGATCCGGATCAGCCTTTGGAATATGAAAGAGGATCCCATTGTCCATCCCTGAGTCAAATTTCATGGGGTTTGGTCAATAATTAACCCAGATATTGACAAACTAAATTTTTGGCCCCATTTACCACAATGTTAACTAAAATTTCAAAGTGATCCAGAATCCAGGATTTCTTCCGGATCAGCCCCAAAATGAAATCAGTTCTTCCTTTTCACATTTCCAACAAATCCTGAAAATTTCATCATAATCGGTCCATAACCTTTTGAGTTATGTTGCTAACAGACAAACAAACAAACAAACAAACAAACAGACAAACGCCGGCAAAAACATAACCTAGGTAGTAATAAACAGCTCTAATACATATTTGATAGGATCTTGTGGGTCAAATATAATTATATCGTGGGCCAAATTTGTCCCTTGGGCCTGAGTTTTACACCCCTTATATAGATGATCAATCAGTAAATCAGTCTTTATTTATAAAGCGCTTTTCATACAAAATGCAACACAAAGCCATTAAGCCCCATTTCAGTCAAACTAACTTTGAGCTATTGTTTTAGTAACCTTTGTAATCCTTTATTATTATATTATGTCTGTCTACATCTCCAAAGCTCAAAATGCTCTGTTCCACCTTGTGATGTCATGTAGAGATAGTTTTCAAGTCAACAGCTACATTTTACATCGTAGGGAAGGTGTGAGGAGTTTAAAAACACACTGGAGCACCTTCTGTATTACCCATAGGCCCCATCCACACTAGTTCGTATTCGAGTGGTTTTCGTTGTGGACGCTGTGGTGTTCGTTCACACTAATCCGATGGAAAACTGCTCCAGAGACGAAATGATCAGGTGCCGCCGGTTCCCACGAATTCATCTGAGCACAGATCTGATCCTGCACTGTGTCGACGCCTGAAAACACTGATACACTGACGTAGGTCTGTGCACCATGAAATAATTCACCGCCAGATCGCTAAGAGGCTAGACTATATGTCCATTCATATGAACGGTCTGTGTGTTCGACCTGCAGACGTATAATCTCTGAAAGGTGTAACGTGAACCATCTCCAACGCGATAGAAACACAGAACAGACTCACCATCAGCAGAACACCCCTCTGTCACAGAAAGAACACTCACATTCCACTGAGTCGTGTCCTTTAGTCCGACAGAAGCTGAACCGCATCAGTGCACGATAGCGAGCTGTTTATGCAAATTAGCCATGCGGTTTTAAGTTTAATTTCTGTAAAATGTAAATAAATATGCTCAAAGCTGTGTGGATAGGGAAGACTTTGTGGACACAGAAACGACGTGTGTGGACGCAGACCATTTCCGATACGGTGATTTGTTTCAGTGTAAACATACCCGTGGACGATACAGTGTCCCTCGTTTATCGCGGGGGTTATGTTCTAAAAATAACCCACGATAGGTGAAATCTGAAGCGAAGTAGTCAACTTTATATTTTACAATTATTATATCTGTTTTAAGGCTGTAAAACCCCTCACCACACACTTTATACACTTACTACGGTAACAGCACTTTTTGCATCCTTCTTAAAACTTATTGCTGCTGTCGTCCTCCGTTATTTTCCTCTTTCTTTATGTAATGAACCAATGATTCATTAATTCCGTAATGGAGCCCTAGAGCGCAAAGTCCTGCACAGGTCCACAGCACCGCACCCGCCCGCACTTGCAAACATACAGCACTTAAGAATCTCACTGCTGGAGATCGAACATTTATGTCAATTTGGCAAAAACAATCTGCGAAACAGCAGCGAGACGGCGAAAGGTGAACCACGATATAGTGAGGGACGACGGTATATATAAACGCTCTCTCTGTAACTGCTGCTGTGAGCCTCGTCATTTTGGTCTTAAAATGTTTGTATTACATGACTGTGATGTTTTGCTTTGTTGTTTTTTTGCCGTTTTGTCTGTGAAAAAAATCCTATTCATAATATAGATCCTTGCTGCAAATTCGCCCCTGTAACCACAAGCATCGCGAGCTGGTCCAGTCAAGTGTTAACAGAGGGAAACGGGCAGATTTTTGACATTCAAATGTCTCTTATTCAGAAACTAGAGGGACTATTGAAATAAGTAAAGTATCAGAATGTAGGAAAGAGTTACACTCCAACAGGGTCAAGTTAAACCTGTGATATTCTTTCAAGTTGTTGACAAAAAATTTAAAAACTCATGTCGGTAACGGAGGGAATGAAATATGCAGCACTTTTTGGGCAATAAATCCAAACAGTGATAACTCTTGGTTCTCACTTACATATCCTTAACAAACTGGTTTGAATATTTGCTTCATATAGTTTTCTACCATATGGTACAAGATTAGGTTGAAAAACCTCTTACTTTTTGACTAATGAGATTTTTTATTAAGAAAGGTCATGGTAACGGAGGGAAAAGTAACGGAGGGAAAATTGTTCAAACAAGTAGAAGGTGCAGGATTTTACATAATTTGTCGCTTTTTTCTTCCGAAAACTTTTAATATTACTTCAAAATGAAAGGAAACTATTTCTATAAAATATGTCAGTCCTTCCAAGAACATTTTTATCTTTTTAAACAATTTTTTTTTTTTAAATCATGTACCTTCATCAACAGTTCAAAGATGGAATAACACAAGATATGATGAAATACATCAGTTTATTTACATGATTTTCAGGTCTTTAAAATTTGGGAAATAATTTTTGTTCCATGTTTCATACATGGTCTGTTTAAAACGTATGTAACTTTAGAACCAAAAATGGTACAGAAAAAAGGTAAACTAGAGTACATATGTATCTGTTCAATACATTTTTATATCAGATGCATTAACTTGAATTTTTGGCCTTGTTGTTTACTTCTGCTTGACCTGGGCCCAGCTTCATTTGAGCGGCGCTGAACTCGCTTAGTCCACTTTTTTATATTGATTCTTTTCAGTTTGAGAGAAGAACTCAGCATAAATCTGCAGAGTTTGTGCGTTAAACACATGCGAACGAAACAAAACACAACTCCAGGTCTGTTTGCGACGAAGAAACAACATTCTAACACGTCTAAAACCTCTCAGGAGTCACTTTTGTGTCATGCAGCGCCTTTAAACTCTCGTAAATTCCAGACGGCGTTTTCAGTCCAGCTCCGACCGCCGCTTGGAGCCGAGCTGCGCCCGCTGCGGCCGTGGAGACAGGTGTTATGGCAACAGCGGGCTCCACCCCCCGGACCCAGACCTCCCATGATCCTCTTGCTCTGACACAGGGGCCCAGTGTCCGGCGCGGTGCCCCCCGTGAGCGACAGGTTCTGAGTAAACTGAGCCGGGGCCGGTGTGGGTGGGCGTCGGTGTCCGCGGTGACGGGCAGAGATCGCTGTTTCTGTGCCCGCTTTTTTTTTTTTTTTTTTTTAAAGCAGATGTGTGAGCGGTGAATAAATCTCTCTGATCGTTCAAGTCTGACGCCCGACACGGTGGCACGACGGCACGACGGAGAGAGATTTTATTGATTTCATTTTTGTGAAGCTCAAAATGACAGTTGTAATGAAAAACCAACGTTCAAAGGAAACAAGTAAATGATAATAAATGTCTCTTTTCCTCCTCTTTTCCTCCTCTGTCTCTTCCTCTTCGTCTCCCTCCTTCCTCCTTTCCCCGTCCTTCCTTCTCCCCCTCCTCTTCCTCCTCATCTTTCCTCTTCTCTCGCTCCTCCTTTTCCTTCCTCCTGTTGTTCCTTCTCCCCCTCCTCTTCCTCCTTTTCGTCTTCGTCCTTTTTTCCTCTTCCTCCTTCTGTCTCCTCTCTTCTTTGTCCTCTTTTTCCTCTCCTCCTGTTCTTCTTTCTCCTCCTTGTTCTCTTTTTTCTCTTCCTCCTCCTGTTCTTCCCTCTCCTCCTCTTCTTCTCCTCATCCTCTTTTTTCTCTTTCTCCTCTTCCTCCTCCTGTTCTTCCTTCTCCTTTTCTTCTCTACCTCCTCATCTGTCTCCTCTCCCTCTTCCTGTTCTTGCTTCTCCTCCTCGACCTCCATTTTGTCTTTCTTCTCCTCCTCATCCTCTTTTTCCTCTCCTCCTGTTGTTCCTTCTCCCCCTCCTCTTCCTCCTCGTCTTTCCTCTTCTCTCGCTCCTCCTTTTTCTCCTTCTGTTGTTCCTTCTCCCCCTCCTTTTCATCCTTTTCGTCCTCGTCCTTTTTTTCCTCTTCCTCCTCCTCTCTTCCTCCTTCTGTCCTCCTCTCTTCCTCGTCCTCTTCCTTTTGTTCTCCTCCTCTTCTCCTCATCCTCTTCTTTCTCCTCCTTGTTCTCTTTTTTCTCTTCCTCCTCCTGTTCTTCCCTCTCCTCCTTCTTCTCCTCATCCTCTTTTTTCTCTTTCTCCTCTTCCTCCTCCTGTTCTTCCTTCTCCTTTTCTTCTCTACCTCCTCATCTGTCTCCTCTCCCTCTTCCTGTTCTTGCCTCTCCTCCTCTTCTCCTCCTCGACCTCCATTTTGTCTTTCTTCTCCTCCTCATCCTCTTTTTCCTCTCCTCCTGTTGTTCCTTCTCCCCCTCCTCTTCCTCCTCATCTTTCCTCTTCTCTCGCTCCTCCTTTTTCTCCTTCTGTTGTTCCTTCTCCCCCTTCCTTTTCGTCCTTTTTTTCCTCTTCCTCCTCCTCTCTTCCTCCTTCTGTCCCCTCTCTTCCTCGTCCTCTTCCTTTTGTTCTCCTCCTCTTCTCCTCATCCTCTTTTTTCTCTTTCTCCTCTTCCTCCTCCTGTTCTTCCTTCTCCTTTTCTTCTCTACCTCCTCATCTGTCTCCTCTCCCTCTTCCTGTTCTTGCTTCTCCTCCTCTTCTCCTCCTCGACCTCCATTTCTTCTTCCTTCTCCCCCTCCTCTCTTCCTCATTCTTTTTTCTCTTCCTCCTCCTGGTCTTCCTTCTCCTCCTCCTCTTTTTTTTCTCTTCCTCCTCTCATCATCTTCCTCCTCCTCCTCTTCTACTCCTTGACCTCTTTTTTTCTCTTCCTCCTCCTGGTCTTCCTTCTCCTCCTCTCTTACTCCTCCTCTGTCTCCTCACCCTCCTCTTTTTTTTCCTATTCCTCCTCTCATCTTCCTCCTCCTGTTCTTCCCTCTTCCCCTTTTCTTCTCCTCATCCTCTTTTTTTTCTTGTCCTCCTCTCTTCCTCATTCATTTTTCTCTTCCTCCTCCTGTTCTTCCTTCTCCTCCTCGTCCTCTTTTTCCTTCTTTCTTCCTCCTCCTGTCTCCTCTCCCTTCTCTTCCTCCTCCTCTACTTCTTTCTCCACTTCCTCTCCTCCTCGTCCTCTTTTTTTTCTCTTCTTCCTCCTGTCTCCTCCTCTCCTCTTTTTCTCCTCCGCCTTTCTTTCCCCTCCTCTCCTCCTCTTTTTCCAAGCTTGACTTTCCCTCTGGATCAATAAAGTATCTCTCTTCTTCCTCCCTCTCTTCTTCCTCCTCCTTTCTTCCTCCTTCTCTGCAAAAATAAAACTCCAAAACCTCGTCGTGTCTCGTCGTACTTTGTCATAAGTTTCAGTTCGTGTATGAAAAGTGGAAACGCCGCCGACGCCGTTAAAGACGAAGCTCGGTTCGTTTCCCGTCGTCTGATCGGAGGCGACGGGCGGAGCAGGAAACGCGAGGAGGACGCTCCCAGGACGCTCCCAGGACGCTCGTTAATTACAGCCAATTACAGAGCAGCTCGTTAATATTCTCCACCAATCAGGACAATTAACCAGAGACTAATCCAATTGTTCCGCGCTCTGATTGGCTGATTGATTCTGACCTCACTGACCAGCCGCACCAAACATCAGGCTCACGACTGACAGGGTTTAGAGGAAGAGAGGAAGAGGAGGAGGAGTATGAGGAGAAAGAAGAGGAGGAGGAGGAGAGGGAGGAGGAACAAGAGGGGGAGGAGGAGGAGAAGAAGGAGAGGGAGGAGAAGAAGGAGAGGGGGAGGAGGAAGAAGAGGGGGAGGAGGAGGAGAGAAGAAGAGAGGGAGGAGAAGAGGAGAAGGAGGAGAAGGAGAGGAGAGGGAGGAGAAGAAGAAGAGGAGAAGGAGGAGAGGAGGAGGAGGAAGAGGAGAAGAAGGAGAGGGAGGAGAAAGAAGGGAGAGGAGAAGGAGGAGGAGGAAGAGAGAGGGAGGAGGAGAGGGAGGAGAGGGAGGAAGAGGAGAAGAAGGAGAGGGAGGAGGAAGAGGAGGAGGAGAGAGGAGGAGAGGAGAGGGAGGAGAGGAGGAAGAAGGAGAGGGAGGAGAAGAAGGAGAGGAGGAGGAGGAGGAAGAGGAAGGAGAGGAGAGAAGAAGAGAGGGAGGAGAAGAAGGAGAGGGAGGAGAAGGAGAGGGGGAGGAAGAGGAGAAGAAGGAGAGGAGGAGAAGAAGAAGAGGAGGAGGAAGAAGAGGGGGAGGAGGAAGAAGAGGGGGAGGAGGAGAGAGAAGAAGAGAGGAGGAGAAGAAAGGAGGAGGAGGAGAAGAAGGAGAGGGAGGAGGAAGAGGAGAAGAGGGGGAGGGAGGAGGAGGAAGAAGAGAAGAAGGAGAGAGGAGGAAGAAGAGGAGAAGGAGGAGGAGAGGGAGGAGGAACAAGAGGAAGGAGAGAGAAGAAGAGAGAAGGAGGAGGAGGAGGAAGAAAGAGGAGAGGAGGAGGAGGAGAGGAGAGAGGAGAGGAGGAAGAGAGAGGAGGAGGAGGAGAAGAGAGAAGAGGAGAGGAGGAGAAGAAGAGGAGAAGGAGGAGGAAGAGGGAGGAGGAAGAAGAGGGGAAAGAGAGAGGAAGAGGAGAGAAAGGAGAGGGAGGAGGAAGAAGAGGAGAAGGAGGAGGAAAGGGAGGAGGAACAAGAGGGGAAAGACGAGGAGGAGGAAGAAGGAGAAGAAGGAGAGGAGGAGGAGAGAAGAGGAGAAGGAGGAGGAGAAGAAAGAGAGGAGGGGAAGAGGAGAAGAAGGAGAGGGAAAGGAGGAGGAAGAGGAGAAGGAGGAGAGGGAGGAGGAGGAAGAGGAGAAGAAGGAGAGGGAGGAGGAAGAAGAGGGGAAAGAGGAGGAGGAAAAAGAGGAGGAGGAAGAAGAGATGATAGAGGAGGAAGAAGAGGAGGAGGAAGAGGAGAAGGAGGACAAGGAGGAAGAAGAGGAAAAGAGAAGGAGGAGAAGCAAGAGGAGGAGAAAAGGAGATGACAGAGGAGGAAGAGGAAGAGGAGGAAGAGGAGGAGGAGAATCTGCATTATTTCTTGTTTCTAATCACACTCCTAAATCTCATAAAAGTCAGAGTATCACATCATTTATGTTCAGTACTGAAGTATTAGTTTCTGCAAATACTTTTTTACTCTTTTGACCTGAGTGATGATTTGTGTCACTACTTTTACAACAACTCGTCTTGTAACATTATTTTAATTATTTGAATGCACAGTTCTTCTTACTTGGGAACAAAATGTGGACGTCACCATCTCTCCAGATTGTTTACAATTTTATTTATTTTTTTGTTTGTTTTAATTTATATTTTGTCTCTTATATGTGCAGTAAGTCATAAGTGAAATTGTAAATGTAAACTTGCTGTTCATATGATGTTTTTCTTTATTGTAATTTTGTCCTTGTTTAAAAGGGTTTGACTTTATAAGTATTTTTTATTTCAGACTAAATCCTTTTGGTCATGATCCATGGGGTTGTAGTCTCTGTTTTATTTTGTTTGTTTTGTAGTGCTGCAAAATTAACTACTACTACTACTACTACTACTACTACTACTACTACTACTACTAACCCTAAACAACAACTACAATTCAATAGATACGATATTGTGTTTTCAATTGTTAACTGCTATGGCAACAATCATAACTGTTACGATTCTGAAAACTATGGATATAATTTAGTCTCGGCACATTATACTGACAACAATGCGGTGAGAAGGTGTGTGTTTGTTGAGGCGCTGCACACATGTTGAGGCGTCTGTCCTCACCACATGACACCTGCTCTTTTATCGTCCTGTGATATTTACTGTGACACGCTCACACCTCACGCTCCACATTCCTCCACATTCCACACACCGGGAAGTGCTGTGGTCAGAGCACACGTGTGAGTCACACTGTGTGCACGGCTCCAGTCCCAGAGGAAGTGTGTGTGTGTGCTGTTGTGCTTTTAAAACTACTTCACTCAGCTGCTTCATTCGTCAACATTATGAAGGAGAAAATTATGCACAGCGTCACTGAAAACTATTGCTTTGATTTATTTTCATGTGTACTTTTTACTTGACTAAATCTACGTTTATACGACGACGGTCTGAACAGGAGACGCAAAAGTGGCGACGCGTCTTCACTTTTTATTCCGTGTTTAGATGAGAGTTTTCGGGAGGAAGTCTGCGTGCATTCGGTGACGCAAAAATGTGTGGAATTCGATTGTGTATGATGCCAGGTTTCTGTGTACCGCATGTATGTGACGTAAACATGTATGTGACGTAAACGTGTATGTGACGTAAACGTGTATGTGACGTAAACGTGTATGTGACGTAAACGTGTATGTGACGTAAACGTGTATGTGACGTGAGCAGATCTGACCAGAAGCACTACGGCGAAGTGTATTCAACTTTTCCACTCTGGAGGGTGGTTTCAGATTTTTGCGTTTTTAAGTCCTAAAAACGTCACCATCTAAACCACAGGTGTCAAACATACGGCCCGGGGGCCAGATCCGGCCCTCCAAGACCTTTAATCTGGCCCTCGGCTGATTTTCTACTAAAATATTTTAATTATATTTTCTATTAAAATATTGGTAATTTTCTGTGGTGTTTATCACAGCAGCGTCTCCAGCGTCTCTGTACGTGGCCCCTCCCACCAGAGCAGCACAAATGAAGACTTGTCTCTTTCCAAACGCTCTTAAAGGACGATCGTTTTGACTGTTGACCGTGACACCCTCATCAGAAAAATGTCCAAAATGAGAAAAGTGGAGCCGAGTGCAGGATTTTCCAAGAAAAATTGACTTATTCCTATTTACATACATACATAGTCCATGTTAAAACATTGTGTTGAAATTGCATTTTTCTTAAAGTTTCAGGTTGTTCATAATATTATAATATTTTGTAAAACAAAGAGTTCATCAATTAAAAAAGATTTCTGTAATAGATTTGCGTTTCCCTGCTAAAATATTTGAACTTATTGTCATTTTTAAGTTATTTTTAAGGTATATATGCCATGAGTTTTCTGATCCGGCCCCTTTAGGATCAAAGTAGGTTGGATACGGCCCCCGGACCAAAATGAGTTTGACACCCCTGCTCTAGACGAAAGGCACTTCTGATCAAATATTTTGTCGTTTTTACCCCACAAGCGTTCTCGTGGAAACAGGCCCTTGAATAACTTTAGAGTCAGTTTTTCAGTTCGTCATTCTCACTTTTTGGTTGAAAATCAAACTCCTAAGCAGGACCGCAAACCCTCATTTTGATCACAGGCTCCTGAAAATGTCGTGTTTAAATCCATTTTGTATTTTCTCTTGAGTTTTCACACAATCTTAAAACATTTTTGACTGTTTGCTTCGGCGTTTTAAAACTCTGGAGCCCAATGAGAGTTGTAAACGTCGCCGTAAACGTCGCACCGTAACAAAGAGCTGGTAATTCCCGAGGACGGCTGCAGATCAAACTCTGTCAAATCCTGCACGTATCACCGATTAAGAAAATAAAAGTGGTGAACAAAGACAAATCCCTCTAAATACAGCTTCGGGTAAACAACTATTAAAAGGTCTAAAAACGTCTATTTAGCGCAATAGATCTGTTTTAAAGGTGCACTATGGAACTTTTTGGTTACCGTCAGCTGTCATATGCTTTGTCTGGAATGTTCCACAGTATGACATTAAACAGCTCTACTTTAAATTCATTCAATGACAGGTGGTTTAAAGCTCAAAAATACTTAGAAAAACAGACATTCTGACTGTGAGCGGGGTCGCCTCTCCACAGATCTGACCTGTAACTTGGTTTGGTTTGGTATTCAACTTTTCCACTCCGGATGCTGGTTTCTGATTTTTGCATTTTTAAGCCCCAAAAACGCCGTCACCGTCTTAACGAAAGTCACTTCCGATAAAATATTTTGCCGTTTTTACCCGCAAATGTTCTCGTATAAACAGGTCCTAAATCATGTGTTGCCTTTACTTAAACGTGCACTATGTTACTTTTCGTTTGTGGGTCTGTCACCTGCTTGTTTGTTATTGGAGATGTCATTACTCTGCCTAGAATGTTCCACAGTATGACATTAAACAGCTTTGCCTTACACTGACATACACGTCTGAACAGCCCCCACAGTGGGGAGTTTTAAGTCTCGTCTTAAGACCCACTTTTATAGGCGAGTTTCAGCTGACGTCATTGTTATTAAAAGCCCGTGTTGCTGCTGGGAAATATTTTGGTCGGAGGCAAGAAACACGGTAGCGTCAAACACAGTGCGTAACCTCGAGTATTTATTTCCGGTAATGGTAAATTCCTGCTGCATTATCGGATGCACAAATAGAAGCACGGAAGAAGGAACATGTCTTTTTCGTATTCTGAGTGAATTAAACGACTTTCAAACATCCGCAGAGCAAACGTAGAAGATCCTAACAAACCGTGGACTCCAACAAGTTCAACAACACATCGAGACTCTTGGAGGTTTTCATCTTTTCTGCTGTGAACGGCCCAGGAGTTTCCACCAAGTCATTGTGGATATCGCCAAAGTGAATATTTGTCCAGGTAGTCAGCAATTCTGACCAGAAATTTGGTTTGATCCAGGCTCTGTTGGGGTTGAAAAGGGTGATTTGGCGTCCGTCGATGCAGCTCTACTTGTGTACAAGTGTCTCCATGGCCGAGCACCAAAGTCCATCTGTGACATGTTAGTGTCATATGAACCATCTCACACTCTGAGGAGCTCAGGGACCGGCCTCCTGCTGGTGCCCAGAGTCAGGACTAAACAAGGGGAGTCAGTGTTTCAGGTTCATGCAGCTAAAACCTGGAACAGTCTGAACATGTGAGACAGACTCTTCTGTGACGCTGTTTAAATCCAGACTCAAAACATTTCTGTTTAACTGTGCAAATAACTGAAAGGTTTTCATTCCACACTCTTCTCTCCAATTTATGTCTCTCTTTTTTAAAATTTTAATCTTCATGATTATTTATGTTTTGATTTGTTTTTATTATGATTTTAATGCATTTCTTATTCTGTAAAGCACTTTGAATTACTTTGTGTACGAATTGTGCTGTACAAATAAACTTGCCTTGCCTTATGACCAATTTCTGGTCAAATGGTCTTGGGTCCTCTGCCGTTAGAGTGGATAAATAACCGGGATCAATACCCTTTACGTGCTTTCCCGCTCCGTCCGTCATGTTGAATTAGTGTTTATTGCTGCCGACCAAAATAATTCCCAGCATGCAACGCGAGCTTTTGTCAACAATGAAACTCGCCTATTCTATGGCTTTTAACACCACGTGAGTTGGGTGCTCCTCTGTGTCTCTTATTTATTTGATTTATTTTTTATGTATTTTATTGGTTTTATTTATTTATTTATTGCTATTCTATGATTTTGCTCTTATTTTATTTTACTGGTTTTATTATTTTAAGACAAGCATAATTAAATCTGAGCGTTTATTTAATAATTTTTATTATTATTGTTGTTATTATTATGTATTTGTGCTGCACTTTGGAAAATGTTTGTTTGTGAAATGTGTGGAGTGGACATTTATTCAGTTACAGGTGGTTTTATTGCTCAAAAATACCAACAAAAACAAACATTCTGACTGCCTGTCCACAGATCTGACCTGTAACTTGGTCTGGTTTAGTCTCCTTGAAGGGTTTTTCCTGAAAGGTTTAATGCCATACTGTGGAACATTCCAGACAAAGTAATAACATCTCCGTGAAGAAAAGGATTCGATGGACACTCCACCAGGAAAAGTTACACAATGCACCTTTAAGTAAACTAAACTCTGGCAGTAGTATGATTCCTGTCCACTTTTCCTCAAAGGTACAGTGTGTAACTTTCTGGAGGTGGCTGCACGATTCCACAGCAACAGAGAGTTTAAAATCAAACTTTGGAACATTCTCCATGGAGATAGACGAGTTTTATGTCTTACTGTGGAATATTACAGCCCAAAGGAACAACATTTCCACGAAAACAAGCAGGAAGGGGCCCTCCTGCAGGTCTGAGGAAAGTTTTCAGCGCAATAAACACAAACAAACAAAAACGTGGATTTACTTGAGTCTAATATTTGGCTAAAAGGTACATAGTGTGGCTTTAAGTCCACATTTTCAGTGCTTTTTTTCCATTAATTCTCCTGTAATGTTTCAGTAGGAACAGGTTCAGAACAGTTCACTAAAAAGAAAAACGTCAAACCAAAGTGCGTGTGCTGGTTTGTCTTGAGCTGTGCTGACCTCTGCTGGTGAATTTAAGAACTACAACATAAAGACACAGGCCAGTAAAAGAAAACTGGATCAAATTTTGTGTGTAATCTGGTCATTATCTAATTTCTGGAGTAATTAGATTATTGAAATGTCATGTCAAAGTTACTCAGTTACACCTTTTTTTTTAAGTGAAATTAAGGTTTAAAGCACAGGTGTCAAACATATGGCCTGGGGGCCAGATCTGGCCCTCCAAGACCTTTAATCTGCCCT